>NW_007170242.1:2205-4936 GCF_000164805.1 Carlito syrichta | reverse complement strand
CTGTGCCTCTGCGTCCTCCCTGCCTGGGCTCAGCTACCTCAAGGGGTGCCGTGGGATGGCGGGAAGCTCTGTGCTGACACACAGCTGCGTGTCCCATGGTGAAGTCAAGCCAAGAGTCACCCACAGGCCCCCAGCATGCCTGTGGGCACGGGTCATGCAGCAGCAGGTGCCCATGCCCCGGGCCGGGCTCCACTGCCTGCTCTGGGAGCTCATGACTTGACTGCGCTGGGGGATGCACACGAGGTTGGCTCGCAGAACACTGGAGTCCCTCGAGAGAGACACCTTCGGATCTGAGTGCCGCTCCATCCAGGGCGGGGAGGAGGAGGGCGCGTGGGTCTGTTTTTAGAGCTGCCAATTTGGATTTCATGTTGTCCCCAGGTTTCTTTGGCAACGGCAGGAAAATCAGTCCTAGAAAGTAAAATTCCAGCTGCAACCAGTTCATATTTGTTATTACCTAAAAAAGAGAAAGAGAAAAGTAAAGAGAAAGAGAAGGAGAAGACGAAAGAGAAGGAGAAGGAGAAAGAGAAGGAGAAAACGAAAGAGAAGGAGAAAGAGAAGGAGAAGACAAGAGAGAAGGAGGAGAAGGAGAAGGGCAAGGAGGCCAAGCAGGTGACGCCAGCCCAGGCAGCCTCAGCATCCCCAGGCTCGGAGCACAGATGGTCAGGGCCATGCACTAGCTTTGGGGCCTATCATTTTCTCTGGGCCTCAGGGTCCTGTAAAACAGAGGCAATGATTTCATTCCCTGTCGGAGTTTTCAGAGGACAAGAGGGGATGTCTGTAAAATGCCCCTGGATTTTTCTTGAATCCTGTGCCTGGGGCGAGCCACTGAACATGCGTAGTTTGCACACAGCATGGCCCCTGGGTGTGTGGGGCTCAGAGGCTGTCGGCAGAGGCGCAATCTCAGTCCTGGGAGTGCCAGGGCTGGGCCCTGGAACAGAGAAAAGCAGTTTCTTCATCCTATGATGAAACCTTTCACTCTGCAAATGCTTGCTTCCCCAAGTGCTGCTCCACATCTCAGAAACCACTCTTCTGCCCAGCTTTGCAGAGCGGGACGCTCATGCTCGGGCCTGTTGTGAGGTGTGGCTGGGCTGACCTGCCGGCCGGCATGAGGGCAGATGCAGGAGAGGAGGCTGCAGAGCCTCAGCCCACGTGGGTCCCAAGGCTGGGCACTCCCAGGTTGACCAGCCATGCCAGGGGCCGAAAGCATCACTTGGCACAGCTTGGAAATGGTGTCAGAAGCTGTGTCTGGGGTGTAGAATCAGATGTGGCTCCGATACAGTGTTCGTGAGGGCTGCCAGTCAGAAGGATGCTGGCCCCTCCAGGCCGTGGCCTGCTCGCTGCACCACTGTGCCGCGGGGCCGCTGTTTGAACCTCACTGCTTAGCGTCAACCCTGCATTCTTGCCTTTCCAGTATCAAACCCCAGTTCCTGGCCAACGGCTTGGAGATTTACCAAGGAGCATCGAAGAATGGGCTTCCTATGCTTGCTCTGAGGACGTGCTGTCTGTATTTAAACAAGACAAAAGCAACTTTACCATTAATTCCTCGAGTATCCAGAAGCCAGTAAGTTGACATAAAGACGTGATCCAAGGCCTTGGCCACTGTATGTTTCCCCTGACCCTGTTGCCACATCGAACTTTCACGGTGAACTGTAGCCAGACGGAGGAAGACTTGACAGATGCCCCACCAGCCCCAGGCCCTGCACGCTCTCCCAACATGACTCCCTCTGTACCCAGGTGCCAACACCTGTGGGAAACCCTTCTTTTCCTCGTGCGTTCCCCACCCAAGGGCGCACGTCTACAGCATCCGAATTCTGTGGTTTGGTGACTTGACCCTGATAAGACAAGTTCCCACGAGCTGGGCGGTTGAAACGACAGAAACATATCCTCTCATAGTTCTGGAGGTCAGAAGTCCAAAGTCTGTCCCTGGGCCAAACTCAAGGTGTCAGTGGGCCCTGCTTTCTCCAGAAACCCCGGGAAAGGAACCTGTCTGCTTCACCCCAGGCCCTGCCTCCGTGGTCATGTGGTCTTCTCCTCTTCCATGCTTGTCAAGTCTCCCTCCCCTTCCCTCTTATAAAGACCCATGTGATTACATTTAGGGCCACCTGGATACTCCAGGATGATCCCCGTCTCAAGGCCCTCATCTTAATCATGTCTGTAATGTCCTTTTTTTTTTTCTTTTTGCTATTATAAGGTCATACACACAGTTCCAGAATTATGACCTGATGTCTCTGGAAGCCATTGTTCAGCCCACTACATGCTGGCCTGGTGTTTGTTCTTTATAAGAATGGAGTTATCCAGTATATTGTCTTTTGGTTCAGCTTCACTCAGTATAGTGTTTGTGGGATCTACCCATGCTTGTTTGTATCCCTGTAGGTTTTTTCTCGTCATTGCTGTGGAGTATTGTATCGCACCCCTGGACTGCAGTTTGTCCATTCACCTGCTGATGGTCCTTTGGCTTGTTTCCAGTTCGTGGCTGTTACAGACAAAGCTTCTGTGAATATCTGGATGCACGTGTCTCGGTGCCCAAGTGTCTGGAGGACACACCTATGGGCAGAATTTCGGGATCATGAAGTGCATGAATCTTCCACCCTGGTGTCTCATCACATTGCCAGGTTGCCTTCCAGCATGGTTGTGCTAGTGGACATTCCCGTCGTCGGAGGGGAGAACCCCTGTTCCCCTCATCCTTGCCAAACTGGTGTTGTTCACCTTCTTGGTCGGGGCCACTTGGTGG
>NW_007170242.1:0-1653 GCF_000164805.1 Carlito syrichta | reverse complement strand
TTTTAGAATCAGCATGTGAGGTTCATTACAAACTCTGGTGGAGTTTTGACTGCAACTGCATAGAATCTGTAAATCACTTTGTGGAGAACTGACATCTTTATGACATTGAGTCTTCTGATCCAAGGATATGATTTCTCTCTCCACTGACATAGGTCTTCTTCAACTTCTCCTGACAATAGACAAGGGTTTTCTCATGGAGGCTATGCACATGTTAGATTTATTTCTATGTATTTCATATTTGTGATGGTGTTTTAAATATATATTTTCTGTTTCATTTTTAAATTCCAGATGAAATATAAAAATGTAATTGTTTACATTTTGATCCTATAGGCATCAATTTTGTTAAGCTCTTTGTAATTTTAGTAATTTATCTACTTTTTTGGCTCTTGTGTATACATAGTTATTTTATCTGCAACCAATTTTTTTTTGTTTTCTAATTTCCAATCTTTATGCTTTTTATTTCTTTAACCTGTCTTGCTATTCTGTCAGGGACCTCCAGTATGAGGTTGAATAAAAATGGTGATAACATCCATCCTTATATTTCTACCTATCTCAAAGGAAAGTTTCCAACATTTTACTATTAAGTATAATTGATATTTGTTGCAGGTATTTACAGATCTTTATTGATTAAGGAATTTTCTTTATTTCTACTTGCTAAGAATTTTCATCATGAATGCCTGTAGGTTTTTAATCAAATATTCTTCTCCACCTATTCAAATGATAATGCTTTTCTTCCTTTGCTTGAATTAACTACCTTAATTTTTTTCTAATGGTTATCAGAATAAAGGCAGCTTGGTTGTGATGTATTACTCATCTTCTATGTTATTGGTTCAATTGACGAATATCTTGTTTAGCGTATGCCTCTGTTCTCATGAGGAAGATGATGTTTGATTTTCCTTTTGTACCATGTCCTTTTCAAGATGTTATACTGTCAGTTATAGTCAGTTAGAAAGTGTTCCTTTCTTTACCATTCTTGGGTGGCATTTGTATAAGATTTGCTTTTTCTTCCTTAAATGTGTAGGAGAATTCTGGTGAAGCCATTTGAGCCTAAGCTTCCACTTGGGAAGATTTTAAATTATGGATCCAATTTATTTCATAGTTGTAGAATTCTTCAGATTTTCTGTTTCTTCTCGTAACAGTTTTCTTAGATTGGGATTTTCTAGGATCTTTTATTTACTATAAATTTTAAGATGTATTAGCATGAATTGTTCCTAGTAGCTTTTTATTATCTTGAATATTTATAGGTCTTAGGAATTTCTGTGTCATTCTTGTTCTCTCTCTCTCTCTCTTTCTCTTTCTCTCTAAGCCTCATCAGAAGCTAGCAATTTTATTAAGCTTCTCAAAGGAACACTTGCTATCCAGGCCACCCCAAAATGCCACTAAGCATGGCTGTCATCCTTGTCTACTTCTAGGTAGTCTTTAATTACAAGGTGCATCCCTTTGGCGTTCAGCCACAGAGCTGGGTTTCTGGTGGTCCCCGGGCACAAGTGTTCTGAGCCCACCCTGCATCAGGACCAGAACCGCCACTCAGCCTTCAGCTGCCTCCTTGCCCGGGTCCAGAGCCCCCTCGTAAACTAGGCTCACCTCCTTGGGTGTTTCTCTTTTTCCAGATCTTGATCCAGTAAATTTTTTCTACATTGTTCACTCTCAACT
>NW_007170241.1:0-920 GCF_000164805.1 Carlito syrichta | reverse complement strand
CCTGCTCTCTTAACCTGTTGAATTAACCAACTAGCCAACTGGCTAGCCAACTGACTTAACTAGTGTGCTACCTAGCTAGCCAGCTAGCTAACCAGCTGACTTAAGAAGCTGACTTTACAAGCTAGCTACTTAGCTAGCCAGCTGACTTAAATCGTTAGCTAACTAACTAGGTACCTAGCTAACCAACTGACTTAAATAGTTAGCTAACAAGATACCTACCTAGCTAACGAACTGACTTAAATAGTTAGCTGCCTAGCTAGCTAGTTGACTTAACCATCTAGCTAACTAGTTAGCTACTCATTATCTAACATGCTAGCTAACTGACTTAATTATCTGACTTAACTCGTTAGCTAACGAGCTAGCTAGCTAATCCAATTAGCTGACTTAACTCATTAACTAACTAGCTAGCTAGCTGACTCATCCAGCTGAATTAACTTGTTAGCTATCTAGCTAGCTAGCTATCTTAACCAACTAGCTGTCTTAACTAGCTGACTTAGCTAGCTGACATAACTACTTAGATAGCTTACATAACTGGCTCACTTATCTAGTTAGCTAGCAGACTTAACTATCTAAATTAGATAGTTAGCTAACTATTTAACTAGCTGAATAACCAACTGATTTAACTAATTAGCTAGCTAGATAGGTAGCAGACTTAAGTAGCAGACTTAAATAGTTAACTAAATAGTGTGCTAGCTGACTTAGCTAGCTGACATAGCTCGCTAGCAGTTTAGCCAGCTGACTTAGCTAGCTGACTTAACTAGTTGGCTAACGAGATAGCTAACTGACTTAAAGAGTTGGTTAACAAGTTATCTAACTGATTTATCTAGTTTTTAAACAAGTTAACTTGCTGACTTAACTAAGTGGTTAACGAGTTAGCTAGGTGACTTATCTTGTTGGCTGATGAGTCAGCTGACTAGTTA
>NW_007170240.1:0-1226 GCF_000164805.1 Carlito syrichta | reverse complement strand
CTTTCTGTGATGACTGTCCTAGTGAATGGCCCTCCTCTGTGATGGGTGCCTGGTGACTATACTTCCTCTGTGATGGTTGCTCCCATGACTGGCCCTCCTCTGTGATGTTTGTACCAGTAATTAGACCTCCTTCATAATATATGCCCCCATGACTAGCCCTCCTTTGTGATTGGTGAGCCCATTTCTTGACCTCCTGCCTAATGGGTGCTCCAGGAACTGGTCCTCCTCTATTATGGGTGCCACAGTGACTGGCCCTCCTCTGTGAAATATGCCCCAGTAACTGATTTTCCTTTGTCATGTGTATCCTAGTGACTATCTTTTCTCTGTAATTACTACCCCAGTGACTGAGTCTCCTGCATAAGGTGTGGCATAGTGACTAGCCCTCCTCCATTATGGCTGGCCGAGTGATGGGGTCTCCCTCATAAGGGACAACCTAGTGACTGACTCTTCTCTGGGATGGGTGCCTCAATAACAGTCACTCCTCTGATGGCTGCCCAGTGACTGGTCCTCTTTTGTGATGGGTGCCCAGTGACTAACTCTCCTTCATGATTGTTGTTCCAGTGACTTGCTTTTCTCTGTGTTGAGTGCTCCAGTGACTGACCCTCAACTATCATATGTGCCCGAGTGACTGGCACTCCTCTGTGATGGATGCCACAGTGACTGACACTCTTTGTGAAGGGTTTCCCAGTGAGTGGCCCTCCTCTATCATTGCTTCCCTAGTGGCTGGCACTCATCCATAATGGATGACCTAGTGACTTGCCCTCCTCTGTGATGGGTGTCCCAGTGACTGGCTCTCCTCTGTAATGAGTGCCACAGTGAGTGTTCCTGCCTTGTGATGGGTGAACCAGTGACTGGCCCTCCTTTGTGATTGGTGCCCCCAAACTGGCCCTCATACATAATGGAAGCACTAGTGGTTAGACATCTTCTGTGCTTGGTGGTCCAGTGACGGGCCCCACCTGCATAATGGTATCCCCATTGACTAACTCTTCTCTGCAAAGGTTTACCCAGTGACTGACCTTCTTCCATAATGATTGCCTCAGTGACTGGTCTTCCTCTGTGATCAGTGTCCCAGTAACTTAACCTACTGAATTATATGTGCCCCAGTGACTGGGCCTCCTGTGGGATTTATGTCCAAGTTTCTGGTCCTCTTCCATAATGGTTTCCTCAGTGACTTGCCCCCCTCTGTGATGGCTGTTCCAGTTGCTTGGCCTCCTCAATATTGTGTG
>NW_007170239.1:0-3571 GCF_000164805.1 Carlito syrichta | reverse complement strand
CAAGTTTCTGGTCCTCTTCCATAATGGTTTCCTCAGTGACTTGCCCCCCTCTGTGATGGGTGTTCCAGTTGCTTGGCCTCCTCAATATTGTGGCCCTTCTTTGTGGCTAGTGTCTCAGTGACTGGTTCTCCTCCACAATGTGTACTCCAGTGACTGGTCTTCCACTTTGATTTGTGCCACAGTCACTTGCCTTAATATATGATGAGTGCCCCAATGACTAGACCTCCTCTGTGATGGGTGTTACAGTGACTGTTTCTCCTCCAGTATGGGCACCCCAGTTACTGGGCCTCTCTTATGATTGGTTACCCAGTGACTGGTACTCCTCCTTAACTTGTGTCCTAGTAATTGGGCATCCCTGGTGATTGGTGAACCAGTGACTTGCCTTCATGACTTGCCTTCATATATGATGGGTGTCCCAGTGACTAGCCCTCCTCTGTGATGGGTGCCACAGTAACTAGCCCTCATTGTGATGGGTATCCTAGCAACTCAACCTCATCCAATATGGGTGCCCCAGTGACTAGCCTTCCTCTGTGATGGGTGCTCCAGTTTCTGGACCTCCTCTATAACATGTACTCCAGTGACTGCCCTTCCTCTGTGATAGGTGTCCCATTGACTGGTTCCCCTCAGTAATAGGTGTTTTATTGACTGAGTCTCCTCCTCTGGGATTACTGCTGCAGTGATTAGCCTTCCTCCAAAATGGGTGCTCCAGTGATTAACCCAACCCTGTGATGTGTGTCCAGTAAGTAGGTCTCTTCCATAAATAGTATCCCAGTGACTGTTCCTTCTATGTCATGGGTAGCTCAGTGACTGGTTCTCCTCTTTGATAGATGCTGCAGTGACTGTGCTTCCTCTATAATGGGTGCCCCAGTGATTGGTCCTCATCTGTCGTCATTGGCATAGTGAAAAGTCCTTCTCTGGTGGGTGTCCCAGTGAGTAGTCCTCCTCTATAGAAGGTGCCCCATGACTGGCCTGCCTCTGTGATGGGTGCTTTATTGACTTGCTCTCCTCTGTGATGCATGTCCCAGTGACTGCCCCTTCTTTGTGATGGTTGCCTTGGGACTGATTCTCCTCTTTGTTGGATGCCCAGTGACAGGATCTCTTCTGTGATAGCTGTCCAAGTGACTGGCCCTTATCTGTGATGGATGCCTCATTGACTGGCTCTTCTCAGTTATGGGTTCCCCAGTGGTTGGGACTCTTCTTTGTTTGGTGCCCCAGTGACTGGCTCTCTGTGATGGGTGCCTCAGTGACTGGGTCTCCTTTGTAATAGGTGCCACAGTGACTGTGCCTCTTCTGTGATGGCTACCATAGTGACTGACCCTCTTCTGTGATGGATGCCCCAGTGACAGCCCTCTTCTGTGATTGCTGTCCCAGTGACTGTCCTATTCTGTGATGGGTGCCCAGTGACCAGATGTGATGTACCTTTGCGCCTAATTTGTGATGGCAGATCTAGTGACCTGCCTTTCTCAGTGATGGGTGCCTCAGTTGACTGATTCTCCTGTTTTGTGCTCCAGTGACTAGCCCTCTCTTTGAGGTGTGCCCTGTGCCTGGCCCACTTCTGTGATTTGTGCCCCAGTGACTAGTCCTCCTCTGTGATTGGAGCCCCAGTGACTGGACCTCTTCTGTGATGTGTACCCCTGTGACAGTCCCTTTTCAGTGATCAGTGCTTCAGTGATAGGTACTACTTCTAGTGGGTACTTCCGTGACTGGAACATCTCTGTGATGTGTGCTTCAGTGACTCTCCCTCCTCTGTGATAGTGGCCTCAGTGACTGGCTATCCTCTGTAAATGGTGCCGAAGTGACTAACTTTTCTCCGTGATTGCTGTCCCAGTGACTGGGTCTCCTAGATAATGGGTACCCTAGTGACAAGCCATCCTCCATTGTGGGTGCCTCAGTGCCTGGGCCTCCTCTGTGATTTGTGCCCCAGTGACAGACCCTCCCCCATAATGTGTGCCCTGGTGACTAGCCCTCCTCTGTGATGGGTGCTCCAGTAACTGAACCTCTCCATAATGGGTGCCCTAGTGATAAGCCCTCCTTTATGACTCTTGTCCCAGTGACTAGCCCTCTTCAGTGATGGATGCCCCATTGATTAGCTCTCCTCTGTGAAAATGCCCCACTTATTAGTCCTCCTCTCTGATGTGTACTCCAGCTTTCTTCTGTGATCCTTGCCCCATTGACTGTTTCTCCTAGATAATGGGTGTGCCAGTGACTAGCCCTCCTCCATTATGGGTGTACCAATGACTGGGCCTTCTCAATTATTAGTGCCCCAATTGATACATAATGGGTGCCCTCATGACTAGCTCTCCTTTGTTATGGGTGTCCCAGATAGTAACTGGATCTCCTCCATAATGGGTGTCTCAGTGACTGACCTTCCTTCAAATTGTGTGCCCCAGTGACTAGCCCTCCTCTGGGTTGGGTGCTCTAGTACCTGGGCCTCCTCCATAATTGGTGTGCCAGTGACTAGCCCTCCTCTGTGCTGGGTACCCCAATGATTGTCTCTCATCTGTGATGTGTGTCTCAGTGACTGATTCTCCTCTGTGATAGATACCCTAGTGACTGGGCCTCCTTTATAATGATTGCCCTAGTGACTGACTCTCCTCTGTTTTGGATGCCCCAGTGACTGACTCTGTGCTGTGAAAAATGCCCCACTGACTGATCTTCCTCATTTATGGGTGTTCCAATATCAAGGTTTCCTCTCTAATAGTGCCCCAGTGACTGGGTCTCCTACCTAATAGGTACCTTAGTGACCAACCCTCCTCCATTATGGATGTCCTAGTGACTGTGCATCGTTGGTTATTTGTGTCCCAGTAACTGGTCCTCCTCCATAACGGATTCCCTAGAGACTACCCATCTTCTCTGACGCTTGTCCTTGTCACTTGACTTCCCTCATATTTGATGCCACAGTGACAAGTCTTCCATTGTGATGGCTGTCCTGGTGACTGGCCCTTTTCAGTGAAGGGTGCCCTAGTGACTAGCCCTTTTCTGTGATGGTTGTCCCAGTGACTGGACCTGCTCCATGACTGGTACCCCAGTGACTGGCCCTCCTCTGTTACTTGTGCCACAGTTTCTAGCCCTCCTCTGTGTGGGTGTCCCAGTGACTAGTCCTCCTATGGGAGGGCTTCCCCATTGACTGGTCCCCTTCTGTGATGGGTGTCCCAGTGATTGGACATCCAACGCAATAGGTGCTTCTTTGACAGGGCTGCCTCATTGATAGGTGCCCCAGTCACTGGCTCTCTTCCAAATTGTGTGCTCCATTGACTAGTCCTCCTCTGTGATGGGTGTCATAGTGAATAGGCTTCCTCCGTAATGAAGACCACAGTGACTGGGCCTCCTTTGTGATTGATGCCCTAATAACTGGCCATACTCTGTGATGGGTGGCACAGTAATTAGCCCTCTTTTGTGATGGGTGTCCCAGTGACTGTGCCTCCTCCAAATTGGGGTCCCATGACTAACCCTCCTCTGAGGTGGGTGCCCCAATTTCTGGACCTCCTCCATAATGGGTGCCCAGTTACTGGTCCTCCTCTATAATAGGTGTCCCAGTGACTAAGCCTCCTCCATAGTAGGTGCCCCATTG
>NW_007170238.1:3865-5054 GCF_000164805.1 Carlito syrichta | reverse complement strand
CTCATCTGTGTTAGTTGCCACAGTGACTGGGCCGCCTCCATAATGGGTGTCTCATTGACTGACCCTCTTCTGTGATGGGTACATCTGTGACTGTTCTTCCTCTGTGATTGGTGCACCAGTGACAGGCCCTCCTATGTGAATGGTGCCTTAGTGATGGGGCCTTCTTCATAATGGGTGCCCCTATGACTGGCTCTCCTCCATATGGGTGCCCCAGTGACTAGGACTCCTGTGATTGGTGTCCAAATGACTGTCAGTCCACTATAATGGTTTCCCCAGACTAGCCCTTCTGTGTGACGGTTGTCCAAATGATTGGTCCTCCTCCATAATGGGTGCCCCTGTGACTAGCCCTCCTCTGTTATGGGTGCCACAGTGAGTAGCCTTCCACTGTGTTGGGTGTCCCAGTGATTAGCCCTCCTCTGTGAGTGGTGCACCTGTTGGCTGGCCCACCTATGTGATGGGTGCCACATTAACAGGCCTCCTCATTATGGGTGTCCCAGTGACAGGCCCTCTTCTGTAATGACTGTCCCAGTGACGGATGTACAGTGACTACAACTCCTCTGTGGTGGGTGCCCCAGTGATTGGCCCTCATCTATAATGGCTGCCCCAGTGACTGAACCTTTCTGTGATGACTGTCCTAGTGAATGGCCCTCCTCTGTGATGGGTGCCTGGTGACTATACTTCCTCTGTGATGGTTGCTCCCATGACTGGCCCTCCTCTGTGATGTTTGTACCAGTAATTAGACCTCCTTCATAATATATGCCCCCATGACTAGCCCTCCTTTGTGATTGGTGAGCCCATTTCTTGACCTCCTGCCTAATGGGTGCTCCAGGAACTGGTCCTCCTCTATTATGGGTGCCACAGTGACTGGCCCTCCTCTGTGAAATATGCCCCAGTAACTGATTTTCCTTTGTCATGTGTATCCTAGTGACTATCTTTTCTCTGTAATTACTACCCCAGTGACTGAGTCTCCTGCATAAGGTGTGGCATAGTGACTAGCCCTCCTCCATTATGGCTGGCCGAGTGATGGGGTCTCCCTCATAAGGGACAACCTAGTGACTGACTCTTCTCTGGGATGGGTGCCTCAATAACAGTCACTCCTCTGATGGCTGCCCAGTGACTGGTCCTCTTTTGTGATGGGTGCCCAGTGACTAACTCTCCTTCATGATTGTTGTTCCAGTGACTTGCTTTT
>NW_007170238.1:0-2836 GCF_000164805.1 Carlito syrichta | reverse complement strand
TCATTGTGATGGGTATCCTAGCAACTCAACCTCATCCAATATGGGTGCCCCAGTGACTAGCCTTCCTCTGTGATGGGTGCTCCAGTTTCTGGACCTCCTCTATAACGTGTACTCCAGTGACTGCCCTTCCTCTGTGATAGGTGTCCCATTGACTGGTTCCCCTCAGTAATAGGTGTTTTATTGACTGAGTCTCCTCTGGCATTGCTGCTGCAGTGATTAGCCTTCCTCCAAAATGGGTGCTCCAGTGATTAACCCGACCCTGTGATGTGTGTCCAATAAGTGGGTCTCTTCCATAAACAGTATCCCAGTGACTGTTCCTTCTATGTCATGGGTAGCTCAGTGACTGGTTCTCCTCTTTGATAGACGCTGCAGTGACTGTGCCTCCTCTATAATGGGTGCCCCAGTGACTGGCCCTCATCTATCGTCATTGGCATAGTGAAAAGTCCTTCTCTGTGTGGGTGTCCCAGTGAGTAGTCCTCCTCTATAGAAGGGGCCCCCATGACTGGCCTGCCTCTGTGATGGGTGCTTCATTGACTTGCCCTCCTCTGTGATGCATGTCCCAGTAACTGCCCCTTCTTTGTGACGGTTGCCTTGGGACTGATTCTCCTCTTTGATGGATGCCCGGTGACAGGATCTCTTCTATGATAACTGTCCAAGTGACTAGCCTTATCTGTGATGGATGCATCATTGACTGGCTCTTCTCAGTGATGGGTTCCCCAGTGATTGGGACTCTTCTTTGTTTGGTGCCCCAGTGACTGGCTCTCTGTGATAGGTGCCTCAGTGACTGGGTCTCCTTTGTAATAGGTGCCACAGTGATTGTGCCTCTTCTGTGATGGCTACCATAGTGATTGACCCTCTTCTGTAATGGATGCCCCAGTGACAGCCCTCTTCTGTGATTGCTGTCCCAGTGACTGTCCTATTCTGTGATGGGTGCCCAGTAACCAGATGTGATGTACCTTTGCGCCTAATTTGTGATGGCAGACCTAGTGACCTGCCTTCCTCAGTGATGGGTGCCTCAGTTGACTGATTCTCCTGTTTTGTGCTCCAGTGACTAGCCCTCTCTTTGAGGTGTGCCCTGTGCCTGGCCCACCTCTGTGATTTGTGCCCCAGTGACTAGTCCTCCTCTGTGATTGGAGCCCCAGTGACTGGACCTCTTCTGTGATGGGTAACCCTGTGACAGTCCCTTCTCAGTAATCAGTGCTTCAGTGATAGGTACTACTTCTACTGGGTACTTCCGTGACTGGAACATCTCTGTGATGTGTGCTTCAGTGACTCTCCCTCCTCTGTGATAGTGGCCTCAGTGACTGGCTATCCTCTGTAAATGGTGCCGAAGTGACTAACTTTTCTCCGTGATTGCTGTCCCAGTGACTGGGTCTCCTAGATAATGGGTACCTCTAGTGACAAGCCATCCTCCATTATGGGTGCCCCAGTGACTGGGCCTCCTCTGTGATTTGTGCCCCAGTGACAGACCCTCCCCCATAATGTGTGCCCTAGTGACTAGCCCTCCTCTGTGATGGGTGCTCCAGTAACTGAACCTCTCCATAATGGGTGCCCTAGTGATAAGCCCTCCTTTATGACTCTTGTCCCAGTGACTAGCCCTCTTCAGTGATGGATGCCCCATTGACTAGCTCTCCTCTGTGAAAAATGCCCCACTGATCAATCCTCCTCTCTGATGTGTACCCCAGCTTTCCTCTGTGATCATTGCCCCATTGACTGTTTCTCCTAGATAATGGGTGTGCCAGTGACTAGCCCTCCTCCATTATGGGTGTACCAATGACTGGGCCTTCTCAATTATTAGAGCCCCAATTGATACATAATGGGTGCCCTCATGACTAGCTCTCCTTTGTTATGGGTGTCCCAATTGATACATAATGGGTGCCCTCATGACTAACCCTCCTTTGTTATGGTAACTGGGCCTCCTCCATAATGGGTGTCTCAGTGACTGACCTTCCTTCAAATTATGTGCCCCAGTGACTAGCCCTCCTCTGGGTTGGGTGCTCTAGTACCTGGGCCTCCTCCATAATTGGTGTGCCAGTGACTAGCCCTCCTCTGTGATGGGTACCCCAATGATTGTCTCTCATCTGTGATGTGTGTCTCAGTGACTGATTCTCCTCTGTGATAGATACCCTAGTGACTGGGCCTCCTTTATAATGATTGCCCTAGTGACTGACTCTCCTCTGTTTTGGATGCCCCAGTGACTGACTCTCCGCTGTGAAAAATGCCCCACTGACTGATCTTCCTCATCTATGGGTGCTCCAATATCAAGGTTTCCTCTCTAATAGTGCCCCAGTGACTGGGTCTCCTGCCTAAAAGGTGCCTCAGTGACCAACCCTCCTCCATTATGGATGTCCTAGTGACTGTGCATCGTTGGTTATTTGTGTTCCAGTAACTGGTCCTCCTCCATAACGGATGCCCCAGAGACTACCCGTCTTCTGTGATGCTTTTCCTTGTCACTTGACCTCCCTCATATTTGATGCCACAGTGACAAGTCTTCCATTGTGATGGCTGTCTGGTGACTGGCCCTTTTCAGTGATGGGTGCCCTTGTGACTACCCCTTTTCTGTGATGGTTGTCCCAGTGACTGGACCTCCTCCATGACTGGTACCCCAGTGACTGGCCCTCCTCTGTTATTTGTGCCACAGTTTCTAGCCCTCCTCTGTGTGGGTGTCCCAGTGACTAGTCCTCCTATGGGAGGGCTTCCCCATTGACTGGTCCCCCTCTGTGATGGGTGTCCCAGTGATTGGGCATCTTCCGCAATAGGTGCTTCTTTGACAGGACTGCCTCATTGATAGGTGCCCCAGTCACTGACTCTCTTCCAAATTGTGTGCCCCATTGAC
>NW_007170237.1:0-531 GCF_000164805.1 Carlito syrichta | reverse complement strand
CCCCCTGAGTGGTTGGAACCCAAGCCTGCTCCACCATGTCAGGCTAATATTTAGATTTACTTTTTATGGCTGAGACGAGGTTTCACCTCATGTCCCGGGTTGGTGTTGAACACAGTCACAGGCCATCCACTCACCTGGGCCTCTGAAGGTCTGGAATGCCAGGCTGAGCCACTGAGTCCGGACTGTGGTTTTGGTGGTGGTGGTGGTTGGTCTTATTCTGAGTCAGAGTCCCACTCTGTCACACAGGCCAAAGTGCAGGGTCATGCTCATAGTCACTGCAGACTCCACCTGCTGGGCTCAGGCAATCCTCTGCCTTGCCCACTGAGTGGAGCCCCGGGGTCAGAGACCAGCCAGGGCAATGTGGCCAGACATTGTCTTGGCAAAAGGGACACAAAATTCAGTCAGGCGTGGTGGCCCTCAGAGTCCATGCTGCTCAGGTGCTGAGTCTGGAGGACCCCCTGAGCCCTGCAGGTTGAGGCCCTGGAAACCATGGTTGTGCCATCATGGCCCAGCCAGGGGGTTAGGGACTAC
>NW_007170236.1:0-705 GCF_000164805.1 Carlito syrichta | reverse complement strand
CAGCTAGTAATGACAGCTAGTTAAGTCAGCTGGCTAGCAAGCTGGCTAGTTAGTTAAGTCACCTAGTTATATCAGCTGCCTAGCCAGCTGGCTAGGCAGGTGGCTTCCTAGTTAAGTCAGCTGGGTAGACAGCTGCCTAACTAGATATGTCACCTAGTTAATTCAACTGGATAGCCAGCTAGCTAATTATGTAACAATGTAGTTAATTCCACTGACTAGAAAGCAGGCAATCTAGATATGACAGATAGTTAAGTAAGCTGGCTATCAAGCTGGTTAGTTAGGTAGTGACCTACTTAAGTAACTTGGCTAGCCAACTGGCTAGCTAATTAGGTCAGCTAATTAAGTTTGCTGGCTATCCAGGTGACTGGAGTGGTAGAGAACTAGTTAAGTCAACTGGCTAGCCAGCTGGATAATCAGTTAGTCAGTTATTTTAGCCACCTGGCTGGTCAGCTGCCTAGCTTGCTAATCAACTAGTTAAGTCAACTAGCTAACGAGCTGGCTAGCTAGTTCAGCCACCTCATTAAGTCTTTTGGCTACCCAGCCCACTGGCTCGTTAAAAAGCTTGTTAAGTCAGATGGCTAGACAGTTGGTTAGCTAGTTATTTCAAATAGTTAAGCCAGCTGGGTAGTTAGCTAGTTAAGTCACCTATTTATGTTAGCTGGCTAGCTAGTCAAGTCAGCTTGTTAAGTCAGCTAGCTAGCCAGC
>NW_007170235.1:0-938 GCF_000164805.1 Carlito syrichta | reverse complement strand
TTAGTCAGTTATTTTAGCCACCTGGCTGGTCAGCTGCCTAGCTTGCTAATCAACTAGTTAAGTCAACTAGCTAACGAGCTGGCTAGCTAGTTCAGCCACCTCATTAAGTCTTTTGGCTACCCAGCCCACTGGCTCGTTAAAAAGCTTGTTAAGTCAGATGGCTAGACAGTTGGTTAGCTAGTTATTTCAAATAGTTAAGCCAGCTGGGTAGTTAGCTAGTTAAGTCACCTATTTATGTTAGCTGGCTAGCTAGTCAAGTCAGCTTGTTAAGTCAGCTAGCTAGCCAGCGTGCTTTCTAGGTAGTTCACTGATTATGTCAGCTGTCTAGCAAGCTGACTAGTGAGTTATGTAACCTACATAAGTCAGCTTACTCGTCAGCTGGCTAGGTAGGTAGCTTGCTAGTAAACTCAGCTGACTAGACAACTAGCTAGCAAGATAAGTCAACTAGTTAATTCAGCTGGATAGCCAGCTGGCTAGCTATGTAGCAAGCTAGTTAATCCCACTGGCTAGAAAGCAGGCCAGCTAGCTATGACAGTTAGTTATGTTAGCTGGCTAGCAAGCTGCCTAGTTATGTAGTGACCTAGTTAAATCTGTTGGCTAGCCAGTTGGCTAACTAATTAAGTCAGCTAGTTAAGTCAGCTGGCTATCCTGGTTGCTGGAGATGTAGAGAGCTAGTTAAGTCCACTGGCTAGCCAGCTGGATAACTATTTAGTCAGCTATTTTAATCACCTGGTTCGCTAGCTGTCTAGCTCATTAATCAACTAGTTAACTCAGCTGGCTAACCATATGGCTAGCTAGTAAAGTCACCTCGTTAAGTCTGTTGGTTAGACAGTTCGCTAGCTAGTTGAAAAGCTAGTTAAGTCAGATGGCTAGACAGCTGACTAGCTAGCTTTTTCAGCTTGTTAAATCAGCTGGCTAGCTAGTTAGGTATTTAAGTC
>NW_007170234.1:0-873 GCF_000164805.1 Carlito syrichta | reverse complement strand
TAAGTATGAGTCCTCCTACTTTGTGCTCTCTTTGAGAATGTCTGATAATGTGAGTCCTTGCAATCCATTCAAGTTTTAGAATCAGCTTTCCAGTTTCCACAGTGAAGTTATGTGGGATTCTCATAGCAATTACATTGAACCTGTAGATTATTTGCCTTCTGATCTATAAACATGGAATTCATTCTTGTTTATTTAGATTTTCTTCAGCTTCTTTCCCAACAAGTTTTGTAGTTTTCAGGGTATAAATTTTATGCTTCTTAAAAAGTTATTTCTAGGCTACATGTGCTGTTTCATGCCTATAGTCACAGCACTTTGGGAGGCCGAGGTGAGAGGATTGCCTGAGTCCACAGGTTCAAGATTAGCCTGGGCACCTTGGCGAGACCTCATCTCTAAAAAATATATATATATATATATATAGTTATTTCTGTGTACACTCGTGTACTTCATGACAATTAAGTGAATGATGAACCTCATATACAGTGGTATTCCCATAAGTAGACTACACCATCTAGGTTTGTGTAAGCACACTGTGATGTTCACACTATGATAAAACCACCTATGGATACATTTCTCAGGAGCTGTTTTTATCATTAAGCAGTATATGACTTTATTTGTTCTTTTCTTTAAAACAGGATTTATTGAGAGGACAGGAAAACTCCCACAGTGGGAGGGGACCCCAAAGGCTTGCCAGACTTTATTGTATTCTTTTCAGTGGTATTGCAAATTGATTTGTTTTCTTAATTGTATTTTCGATGATTTCATTGCAAGTGTATGGAAGAGCAGTTAATTTTGTATATAGCAGTTCCCCCTTTTCCACGGTTTTACTTTCCATGGTTTTAGTTACCTATAGTGAACCTCAGTCAAAAAACTACT
>NW_007170233.1:0-426 GCF_000164805.1 Carlito syrichta | reverse complement strand
GAAAGGTGAGAGTTGACTGGGTTTCTTTGGGAGGATGCGAATGCGGAAGAGGGCTAGGGGAAGGAGAGACACCCAGTCTTTGTGGAGTTCGAGAGAGAGTTTAGTAAGAGTATTTTTTAGTGTGCGGTTAGTCCGTTCAACCTTCCCTGATGATTGTGGGTGATAAGGAATGTGAAAGTGCCATTTGATGTTAAGAGCTGTCGTTAGAGACTGGGCGACTTGTGAGGAAAATTCAGGTCCATTATCTGATTGGAGAGAGGAGGGGACTCCAAACTGAGGGATAATATGGTTGGCTAAAATGGATCCTACCGTAGCAGCCTGCTTATTGGAGGTGGGAAAACTTCGACCCACCCGGAAAAGGTGTCCACAAAGACTAGAAGATATTTGGTGTTATGGACGGGGGGCATAACAGTGAAATCCATTTGC
>NW_007170232.1:0-537 GCF_000164805.1 Carlito syrichta | reverse complement strand
TGTGGGTGATAAGGAATGTGAAAGTGCCATTTGATGTTAAGAGCTGTCGTTAGAGACTGGGCGACTTGTGAGGAAAATTCAGGTCCATTATCTGATTGGAGAGAGGAGGGGACTCCAAACTGAGGGATAATATGGTTGGCTAAAATGGATCCTACCGTAGCAGCCTGCTTATTGGAGGTGGGAAAACTTCGACCCACCCGGAAAAGGTGTCGACAAAGACTAGAAGATATTTGGTGTTATGGACGGGGGGCATAACAGTGAAATCCATTTGCCAGTCTGACCTGGGGAGCTCTCCCCTAGCCTGGTGGATGGGGAATATTCCGGGTTTTAAGGGTGTGTTGGGGTTTATTCGGAGGCAAGTGGAGTATTGGGAGGAAAGTGTGTATGAGTTTTGTATGTTCTGAGGTGAGATGAAAGAAGGTTTTAAGGAAAGAGGTGAGGGCTGCTAGGTTAGGGTGGAAAATTGAGTGCAGATAAGGTATGATATTGGAGAGTTGTGGGGCCTCATTTGCTGATGAGGAGGAGGCATTAACGAGT
>NW_007170231.1:0-617 GCF_000164805.1 Carlito syrichta | reverse complement strand
ACAAATAAGAGAATGAGGGGTATGGGAAACATCCGCTTTTCCCCCCTCCAGTCATTCTCCCTCATGAAGGTATCTCAGACACCTCTTAGCAATTGGTAGACTGATACACCCCCAACACAGACTAACTTTATGTGAAGCCCTCCCGCCATCCGTTTCATTCACACACAAGCACACAGCACATTCTTCAACTCTCCGTCCTAATCCTAGGAACCTACGGGTTCATCTTCAGACAGTGTTTCCTTCCACTGCCTTTCAGCCCTTTCCTTCAGGCTGGAGATTACTACCGGGCCCCGGGAGGTGATCAAGCTCCCCTTCTGCCATCCATTGGCAGGTCTATGCAAAGGCCTTTATTCCTACCCTTTCTGTCAGGTGGTCTTTCTGACCTTTCCATCAGGTGATCGTCCTTATGCCAGTTCCCAGAGCAGAGGCTCCTGTTTGGTCAATTTATATCTTGGTGTCAGTTAGTGGGGCAAACAGGAGGATCCAGTCTGGAATTCCGATGTGCCAGCCTGATCCAGCCCACCCTTTCTCCTTTCCTGTACGCTGCTTTCTCTTCTTGGCAGTATAAGAAATCTCATAGCTCCTTGTCTTACAACAATAATACCGACATGGAACTT
>NW_007170230.1:0-447 GCF_000164805.1 Carlito syrichta | reverse complement strand
CAGCTTGCTAGACAGCCAGATAGCTTGTTTGCTAGCTAGTTATGTCAGTTAGATAGCCAGCTAGCTTTCACTTAGCTAGTTAAGTCACCTAGCAAATCATTTAGTTACTTAACTAACTAATCGGCTAGCAACTCAGCTAGCTGGTTAGCTATCTAGTGGGCTCCCTCGCTTTCCATCAGGTTTGATAACTAGTAGGCTCAATTCCATGCAAACTATCAGGAAACTAGTCAGCTCGCTTGCCAGTCACAGTTCAACTAACTTGTTGGCTTGCTCGAAGGCCAAAAAGTCAACTAAATAGTCGTTTGCTCACCAGCCAACTAGTTAAGTCAGCACCCTGGTTGGCTCACTCACCGGCTGACTAGTTATTGCAGAGCATGCTTAGTCTCCTTGGCCGGCCACTAGTTAATTCAGCTGATCAGTCAGCTCACTTGCCGGCTGACTAATTAA
>NW_007170229.1:0-658 GCF_000164805.1 Carlito syrichta | reverse complement strand
AACAACACAGGAATTCATATGGTAACACAAACATCCAAGAATAGCCAGAACAATCCTCAGCAAAAAAAACAAAGCAGGTGGTATCACAATACCAGATTTCAAACTTTACTATAAAGCTACAATCATCAAAACAGCTTGGTATTGGTACAGGAACAGGCATATAGATCAATGGAACAGAATTGAGATTCCAGAAGCAAAACCTCAATTTCTCAACCAACTCATCTTCGACAAAGCCCCCACCACCTACCAATGGGGAGAGGAGAACCTATTCAGTAAATGGTGCTGGGAAAATTGGCTGACCACATGCAGAAGATTGAAACAGGACCCCTATCTATCCCCATGCACAAAGGTTAACTCCAAATGGATCAGAGACCTAAATGTAAAACCTCAAACCATAAGAACCTTAGAAAAGGAAGGAAATACTCTCATGGAAATCGGAACTGGCATCCAATTCCTGTACAAAACCCGAAACCCACAGGACTTAAGAGAGAAGATAGACAAATGGGACCTTATTAAACTGACAAGCTTCTGCAAAGCCAAAGAAACCATCAAGAGAGCAGGGAGACAGCCTACAGACTGGGAAAAAGTCTTTGCCAACTCTAGGTCTGACAAAGGCTTAACATTCTGGATCTACAAGGAACTGAAGCGTACTGAAAGG
>NW_007170228.1:0-514 GCF_000164805.1 Carlito syrichta | reverse complement strand
CCACTCCATTCCATTCCATTTCTCTCCATTCCTTTCCATTCCTCTCTATTCCATTCATTCATTCCATTCAATTACTCTTCATTCAATTCCATTCCTCTGCATTCCATTCCTCTCCATTCCATTCCATTCCATTCCAAACCTCTCCATTCCATTCCAATCCTCTCCATTCCATTCCATTACTCTGCATTCCATTCCTCTCTGTTCCATTACTTTCCATTCCTCTCCATTCCAATCCATTCCAATCAATTCTATTCCATTATTCTTCATTCCATTACTTTCAATTCAATTCTATAATTTTCCTCTCCAACCATTGCTCCAAAATTCATTTCATTCCTCTCTATCTCATTCGATTCCAATCCATTACACTCCATTTCATTTCATTACAATCCTCTATATTACATACCATTCAAATCCACTCCATTCCATTCCATTCAACTTCATTCCATTCCAATCCTCTCCATTTCATTCAATTCCTCTCCATGACTTTCAATTCCATTCCATTCCATTCCATTCC
>NW_007170227.1:0-411 GCF_000164805.1 Carlito syrichta | reverse complement strand
TTCCTCTCCAACCATTGCTCCAAAATTCATTTCATTCCTCTCTATCTCATTCGATTCCAATCCATTACACTCCATTTCATTTCATTACAATCCTCTATATTACACACCATTCAAATCCACTCCATTCCATTCCATTCAACTTCATTCCATTCCAATCCTCTCCATTTCATTCAATTCCTCTCCATGACTTTCAATTCCATTCCGTCTATTCCATTCCACTCCTTTCCATTATTCTCCATTTCATTCCTCCTATTCCATTCCATTCCATTCCATACATTCCATTCCACTCCATTCCATTCTCTCCTTTTCATTCCTTGACATTTCATTCCATTGCATTCTTCTCCATTCCAATCCATTCTATTCCAATTCTCTCCATTACATTCGATTCCATTTCATCCATTCCATTGCATT
>NW_007170226.1:0-461 GCF_000164805.1 Carlito syrichta | reverse complement strand
GAGTGGTCTTTAGAAGTCCAGGACTCTTCTACAAAGAATCTCCAGTGAAATGGTGGGACGAATGGAGTTGTTTCACTGTTGAGGTGGGTTAAAATTAATAGGGGAAGGAGGGTTAGGCTGGTAAACATAGTGCTGTAAGGGGTGAATTTTTACAAAAGACACTTAATAGAATGAAACTAGTTATAATGAGGAGGTATGTAATAGCCAACAAAGCTTTGGCTGTGGATGGCCAATTTGTAGGTGTTGACCAAGTAAGTAATATAGTAAAGAGGATGGCAATTAAGCCAAGAAAGGAAAGGGACCAAGGGTTACAAGTTTCCTGCACTGAATCCAGGATGTGTGTTTGGATTTGGATCTGGATGGGTGGTGAGTCAGGACAAGCAAAGTCTGAGTGGTTGTTTTGGAACCTTGGAGCAGGTGTACCTGTGGGTAGGTGGACAAGTATTATTATGGGTGGGTTG
>NW_007170225.1:0-306 GCF_000164805.1 Carlito syrichta | reverse complement strand
GCTTTGGCTGTGGATGGCCAATTTGTAGGTGTTGACCAAGTAAGTAATATAGTAAGGAGGTTGGCAATTAAGCCAAGAAAGGAAAGGGGCCAAGGGTTACAAGTTTCCTTCGCTGAATCCAGGATGTTTGTTTGGATTTGGATTTGGATGGGTGGTGAGTCAGGACAAGCAAAGTCTGAGTGGTTGTTCTGGAACCTTAGAGCAGGTGTACCTGTGGGTAGGTGGACAAGTATTAATATGGGTGGGTTGTGAGGAAGAAGGGGTGGCAGGTTTAAGACGGGAAATGTGAATCCATGGGGTAACCTG
>NW_007170224.1:0-1081 GCF_000164805.1 Carlito syrichta | reverse complement strand
CGAACTAAAAGTAATACATAGGTAACATCTCATAAAATGTGTGTGCTTTTTTTGGCATTCCGCGTATTTTTAAGCTAATGTTTGAATTTGAACATATGCTACTATGCTAATATACATAAAGTAGAAGAAATAGAAAATTAAAAAGATGAGGTAAAATGTTTTAAAATGTTTGTGATATTTGTGGCTAAAAAATCCTTGCTCTTTTTTTTTTTTTCTTTTGTTCAGACGATCCTTCAAACCTTGCTCTTTCTAAAAAATTTTCTTTCAGTGAGAAAGAGTGCTAATTTTAACACTCTATAAAAACAGCATAATATTCCAGTTTTAAGGTAAGTTTATTTTAGTGCTTGGTTAAAACGACTTTTGTAGCTTAAAAAAAAAGCCATGTCATTAAAGTCTGTGCAGCCAAATTGACGGTGCTTACTGAAAACATTTTTCAGTTCTGTCCATCAGTTTTATTAAGGTGTTTGTTGAAAATTTTATAGTAAATTTTCAGCTTTCCCATTGTCAGTAACTTGTTCTTGCTGAATAATTAGGATTGCATTTTTACCATTGCTAACAAATGGGTTCAAAACCTATTGAAACTTATTTTTCGATTTCATTTACCAAGTTTAAGTGTGTACTTTTAATAACTGACAATTTTTGGCAACATGTTTTCATAAATTCTACTTTCTTACTCAGAGTTAGTTTGTCATTTTTGCCTTGAAGGTTGGGTAAAGTCTACCCACTTTATTAAAAAAACCCTTCTAGATTACATATTACTTACAAACAGGTGTCACCACAGGAAAGACTGGCAATTCAAACATTTTTCTTTTTAGTAACAACATACATAACATCTTTAAGCTTGGCAGTATTTTTAAGAACGTTGCTTTGAGATAACCAGCAAACCTCTTTTGGGGCTCACATTTCCTCATCTCATTATAAACTCTTGTAAAGATGTTCTTATGCAAAAATCTGTAAGTCCATTTGGCTTATGGGGGCACCAAACTACAATGTTGTGGAAAAGAATGGTGCCACTGTCACTTCTGCATTGTGGAGCCTTTACTCCTCCTTTGAAGATTCCTCTCCGTATGTGCTGCCTGAC
>NW_007170223.1:0-1225 GCF_000164805.1 Carlito syrichta | reverse complement strand
AAGACAAATGCAAGATAACTCTGTAACTCTGTCTGAACACAGGAAAACATGAATATGGTTCACGTTAAACAATGATTGACCAAATCTTTATCCTGATGAATATGAGTGACTGCTAATTCTTTGCCAATTGCAGTTTTAGCTTTGTTTTTGTCCATTCTTCCAAGATAAAAGTTGTCAAAATGACCAATCATAGAATAACTCCAACTTTCTTACAGCATCGAATCTAGAATAAAACACTACTTCCCTAAAGTTATTCTCCCCAAAGGTCACCTAAGATAAGTCCATATATCATTGTGCAAGCCTTTTTTTAACATCCTCTAACTGAGGTGATGCATGTTGGGCACTTTTCCTTGGTACAGCAAGTAGTAAGCAGTACCACTTACAGGTGTGTTTCTACGGTCTTTGGCTGAAAGGCATTTGTAGAACCAACTCATTAACAAATATTTATTCTAATACAAAGTTCAGATACAAAATACAAATACAAATCTAATACTAAATACAAATACAAATCTAATACAAAATCAGATACAAAATACAAATACAAATCTAATACAAAATATGTCAGAAGACATACAAATACAAATCTAATACAAAGTTCAGATACAAAATACAAATACAAATCTAATACAAAATATGTCAGAAGACATAGATTGTACATTAGATTAGAATTAAAATGATCTGTCCAATTGCTTGTTAGCATTTTTCAGTTTTGTTTCCTTTTGATTCTTCTTCCCCTTTCCTTCTCTCCATCTTCCTTTTCTCCTTCCATTCTTTCCTTCCTCCCTTCCTTTCTTTCTTGACTTTTCATTTTTGAGTATGCCTCACCTGAGGTAGACATCTAGTTACTTTTATTAATTTCAATGAGAGGCACAGTATGCATAAAATAAATTATATTCTTTTAAATTGTTCAATTCAATGAGTTTTGACAAATGGCTAATACATAAAACTACCACCACAATAAAGGTACAGAACACTTTCACAACCACATAAGATTTTTTTTTTTTTTTTTGGTTGGAAAATATAGTTTACTTAGAAAGTAAATTAGGGGGAGAGAGAGAGAGAGAGAGAGAGAGAGAGATTGATTGATTCACCTCTCCAAGACAAGGGAGGAGAGTCAAAGTTAGAAAACATGGAGGCCATAGCTCAAAGAACATATGGCCTGGTCATTGCTTAACAAAACAATCATGACTTCTGTTTGAACCAGAATGTCTTTTACATCTTCCCT
>NW_007170222.1:0-772 GCF_000164805.1 Carlito syrichta | reverse complement strand
TTATGGAGAGAATTAAAAAAATTGAGGAGAGACAAGAGGAAAATAGGAAGGAGCTGATGTCAGAATGACAGCAGTAAAAAATACTGTGATGGAAATGAACAACAGACTAATAAGCATGGAAAGCAGAATCAGCCAAGCAGAAGAAAGAATCTCAGAGCTCGAAGAACAAAACACAGAACTAACCCAAACTGTCAAAAGCATAGAAAACAAGCTCAAAAAGACAGAAAAAGACCTGCAAGAGATGAATGATCACTTCAAGAGACCAAACCTAAGAGTAATTGGGCTTCCTGAGGCCGAGAGAGAAACAGAAGCCACAGTGGAACAAACATTTCATGAAATCATTCAAGAAAACTTCCCTCATCTCATTAAGGATGAAAAAATTCAAACACAAGAGAGTCAGAGAACCCCTGCAAGACAATAAATGAGAAGACCAACTCCCAGACATATAATAATTCACCTAAACAAAGTAGATATAAAAGGAAAAATCCTAAATACAGCAAGAGAAAAAGGCCAGACTACCTACCAGGGAAAACCAATTCGAATAGCAGCGGATTTATCCACAGAAACGCTTCATGCCATGAGAGCCTGGAGCCCTATCTTCAAAGTTCTAAAAGAGAAACAATTTCAACCAAGAATTACCTACCCAGCCAAACTAAGCTTCATTAGTGATGGAGAATTGAAATCTTTTCCAGATATCCAATCCCTAAGAACCTACGCGGCCAACAGACCACCTCTACAAGAACACTTAAGAAGTACTGAACACAGAAGAAAA
>NW_007170221.1:0-1222 GCF_000164805.1 Carlito syrichta | reverse complement strand
CTTAGGACATGTGTCATAGCTTATATATATATATATATATATATATATATAGGTTAGGGTTATATATATATAATGTATATAATATGTATTTTTAATTACTGGATGTTATTTTTGATAATAAAAAATTACTTGAGAATATGTAAACCCATGTTTAAATTAATTATGTGCAATTATAAAATTAATAAGCAAATATAAGCTCACAGAGAGCAGACCAGTAATTATACAGTCTCTGGGATCAATTGTGAATTCTTCTTACAAGGAATTAGTTAAAATCTTAGTTTAAAGAACCTGTTTTATTAATCAATAAGGGTTTTTAACTCATGTAAACATAGGAGAGGGTGCTGAACTCTGTGAAAACATATGGTCATTGAGAGTATTGTTTAAATTACTTATCCTGAAAAATAGTTATTGTTATGTCTATTTCAAGACAGCATCTTTGGCTGATTTTGAACAAAGTCTGGCTTGTTTGTATATTTGTATTTTTCTGATGCTGGAAGGGTGAATATTTTAATTATGTGCCTGCAAGCAGATTAGGCGCCTGGAGAACTTGGAGTTTTAATAACCACAAACTGGTACCTTTATAGGAAAAGAAACCTTTATACCTTTTCTGCACCATTGGTTTTTTTCATTTCATTTTCCAGCCTGAAAACCAAAGGCATGAAACCATATTAATCCAGTAGCTGAGAGGCATATTTAAAATAAAGGATTTGAAGTTATCTTAGCAATAGCTTTCTTGGAATTTTCAAGTAATTAATATTGTGATCAGAATGGCTGATGGGCAGTTAAGTAAAACCCAGTCTGTGTATTACAAATAATTTGTCGATTCTAACTTTACTAAAATTCTGTTTCTGTAATGTCTGACCTTTGTAAAAAAATATTAGTTTTAGTAAATGATGATGATCTTATAATGACTCTCTTATTTATAATTTTTACACATTGCAAGTGTTTAAAGTCATTAATGTCCTAATATTATTTTGTTTATCATGTCTTTGTATAAGTTACAAGGTCTAGAAAAATATGTTACAGTAGGTATTAAGTTATTGATATATTTCTGTGTGCATATTTTTATTTTGCAAACACTCCTTTTTCTGTTTATATTTTTGCACTCCTTTAAAATACAGTGTTTTCTCTAAATCCCAGGTTATAAAACATAAACCTTTGCATTTATTTATATAACCAATGAGTAGTAGGAATGCATAACAGCTTTTATCTATCTATCTAT
>NW_007170220.1:0-577 GCF_000164805.1 Carlito syrichta | reverse complement strand
GAAATTGGCTGTTTTTTAAGAGCATAGAGACATAACTGTCACATATTTATTGCCCTTGCTGTAAGTATGTAATTTAATAAATTTTGACATATGTATACACCCATGATGTAATCACCATGATCAAGACAGTGAACATACTTATCACCTCAAAAATCTCCTCATCTACTATATCCTTGCTGATTTTCTGTCTTCTAACAATTTTTGAGAGAGAGGTATTGAACTCTGATTTTACTTGTGGGTTTGTTTATTTCTATAGATAGTTGTACATATTGTGCTTCACATAGTTTAAAGCTGTGTTATTGGGTATAAAAATATATCTAAGTACATTTTTAAATGTACATACTTTAAAGGAATAAGCTGGGTAACTTATAAAGAAAAGAGTTTTATTTAACTCAGTTCCACTGTCTGGAAGTTTCAAGACTGTCTGGAAGTTTCAAGACTGCACGTTCAGTGAGGACCTCAAGCTGCTTCCACTCATGGCAGAAGGCCAAAAGGAGCCATTGTTTGTGTATGCATAGATTATATGGCAAGAGAGGAATCAGGAGTAAGGGGGAGGTGCCAGGCTTTTTTTTTTTTT
>NW_007170219.1:0-577 GCF_000164805.1 Carlito syrichta | reverse complement strand
CATTTTCATTGTTCAATTTGGGAATACATATCAAAAACATTAAAAATCTGTGATTAAGGTTTTTTACTTCTATGATTTGACCATAAGGGAATAATTGACTTAGTGTTTAAAATTTCAACTATAGGAATATTTTGTTGCACTGTTACTTATTATATTGAAAAATTAAAAATCCAGTTGTCTAACAGTAAGGCATTAGTAAAATTATGTGTATTCATGAAATGGAATATCTTATATTCAATAGCATATGTTGAAGAATATTACTTCATGGTAGGAATATATTTTTAACATTATAGGACAAAAATCGAGTGATAAAATGTTATAAATGGGGTAACCCACTTTTATAAAACTATGTGCAAAGAAAAATGGAAGAATATACGTCAAAATATTAGCTGGGTTTTTTTTGGTGTTAGAAATATAGAAGGAGGGGGGGCAAGATGGCGACCTGGCAACCCAGTGTCTGAAGCCCTCTGCAAGGGAGATCTGCAGTGGGTCTCTGACTCTCGCCCCCGGGAGGCTGGGGACCCCAGCATTGCAGCCTACTCCTCAAACAGAGCTCGGCCATCGCTATCACTGGATC
>NW_007170218.1:0-2603 GCF_000164805.1 Carlito syrichta | reverse complement strand
CATCTGGAATCCCAACAGTAAAATAATGCCCTTGTCTTGTCTCCCTTACTGAGGCTGTATTTAAAAGTTAAGAATGTAAGGGTTTTGATGTTGTGTAAAAGTTGATAACTATGTAATAAAACGTTAATCTAGACTGAAGAGAAAAAATTAAGTGCTATAGAATTGATGACATGTTTATAACCTGCAGAACTGTAAACTCCTTGTAGGTGAAAGAACTTTGATTAAATCTCTGTTCCTCCCACAAGACTTAGCAAGCAATAAACCTTGGAATAACTGAGTGAATGAATGTATAATGTTCTTCACCTCTTGCCTAGTTCACATTTTTGGAAAGTGGTAGGAAGCCAGAGGGAGGTGACTTTATTGTAGGCCGTAACTAGCCTGCCTGACTGTTCCCACTACCAAGAAAATTTAAGTCCAAACTAAGCAAGAAATAATTTATAGGTAAAGTCACATTGCATGTAATAGCCCTCAAAGTATTATAAATGTAAATTAATATATAATAAATATATAGAATGCACAATAAATATCTAATTTATTATCTGTGTATGTGTTAAAAGCTCTTGGATATACAGTTATCAATATATTTCAATTATTAAATGACTGAAATATTTACTAAAGCCTACTATATAATGCAAAGTATTCCAGTAGAACTCTGTATTGTCTCTACATTGACAGAAGAAATATACCAATGCTACCCTAAATAGGCCATTTTAATAATTTAAAATTTTAACTTTCTTGCATTTTGTTTCTTTATTACAATGTTATAAATGATAACTGTAACAGCTCAGATAAATCAGAAAGAAGAAAACCAAGTATTTCTTTCCTTCCCCTTTCAAAAACCAAATCTTAATGTTTTGATACATATTCTGCCCTCTGTTTCTCTATGTACATGAAACAACTTCAAATTTGAAATAAAAACATCATTATAATAAGTTCATCCTAAGCCTAATTCTTTTCTCACATAACAGGATGTCACAGATTTCCATCTAGGTCAATTCCAATAGCCTTAATTTACTTTCCCAATATCTACATAATGCTGCATACTTTGAATTCACTATAATTTGTTGAACTACTCTGCTATTAATGAATATTTATGATTTGTTCCCATTTTTTTGCTCTCACAAGCATGGAGACAATTTTATAAATCAGTACTTTTGTCTTGAGATGTAGTTTTATTGAGATACCAAGTCTTTTATTATTTATCCAGGTTTTTGCTATTTCAAACAGTTATATATAGTGTTAAAGACACAATTTTACATATTGGTATTTTGGTATTTCAAAATAGATACCTAAACATGAAAGTGAATCTTGGGTATGATCAGATTTAAAGTTGTTGTTGTTTTTAATTTTATTAGGTAATTCAGACTACTTTCCAGAAAAGTTACAATTCACATCCCTATGTAGAAAAGGGCTTATTTTCTCGTTTAGCAACACTGAGCATTATCAACAACATTCCTTTTCACCAATTTTATGAGCAAAAGAACGGATATCTGTGCTTTTATTTGCATTTCCTCAATTACTAGCAATTTTGGACAGCTTTCCACAAATTTATTGTCTATCTGCAGTTCTTCTTTTGTGGATTACCTGTTATCTTTTTATTGTTTGTCTTTTTAAATCAATTAATAAAACCCCTTTTTATATAAGAAGTAAATAAATTACCCTATTCTACTTTTTTTTCTTTCCATTAGTTCATGGGAACATGATATATTGATAGAAAAAAAATAGAGAGCCAAGACTGCTAGGATGGTTTAAAATGCATATTAATGGCATTAAAGGAAGGCTTGCACTATTCAGTTTCCTCTATAAGGAACAGGGGTCTTTATTTTGTTAAGTAGCATGTCTCAAGAATGTAGAACGGAGTCTGGAAACCAGCAGGAACTCAGTAAATACTTATGTATACATTTTTATTCAATATGTAAATCTGTTGATTAAATGTGTATATGTATATATAGCAACCTCTAAAACTCTAAAATATCTGTTTCCCAAGATGGAAACAAGGTTGTTTGTACTTTGCTATAATCTGGCGTTTCTAATCCTTTTCACATCTTATCATTATCTCATTTAATCCAGAGAGGCACATAATGTTATTTATGCTTTACAGATGAGAAAATCAAGACTCAGCCAATAAATAGACAGCTGGAGTATAAACACAGCTTTTTTTGAGACCAGAGACAGATACTTTCCACTATGTCATCCTGCTTATTAGCATTTATAACTAATCTGGGGTTGGCAGAAAAATGCTTATCACCTAATTTTCAACTTTTATTGGACTTGAACTGAGAAACAATCTAAGATCTACAAAACAAGAATAATATTTTATTTGCAGTCATAACAGATAAAATACTTATCTTGGTAACCCTACAAATCACTGTAAGAACATAAACCCTAAGACACAAAGGCAGTTAAGTGGATTTTTTAACAAAGAAAATAGGAGGCGAAAATAATGAGAAGGCCACTTTTTACAAAAATCCAAATATTGTGACAAGACACTACAGGACAATGTGATTAACCAAATCAAAATCCCTCAACAAATCTAGAAACACTATCCTAATCACAGGGCTGAAATTATCATGTCAAATTCTAACACAACCATATAGAAATTA
>NW_007170217.1:0-907 GCF_000164805.1 Carlito syrichta | reverse complement strand
AATATTCCATCATGTATATGTACCGTATTTTTTTAATCCAGTCCTGTTTCGATGGGCAGCACAGTTGGTTCTGAATTTTAACTTTTTGCTGATGGAAAGAAGAGGCCAGTCCTGAAGTCCTGAAGCTCCCGGGCTTCCCTTGGGGAAGATGGGTCATGGGCTGTTGTTCCACGAGCCTCTGACAACAGCCGGACCTCAGCACACCATCCTCCTGAACTCTTTAGATCTGACTCCAGATCTCTAATGTCAGCACACCCACAGAGTGAAACTCAGTCCTCGTCAGCATTAAGTGTTGTCAGTGTTCTGGATCTTGGCCTTTCTGATAAATATGTAGTGGTCTCTCACTGTTGTTTAAATTTGCATCTCTCCAATGGCATGTGATGTGGAACACATTTTCATGTGCTTATTTGCCAGTTGTATATCTTCTTTGGCGAGGTGTCTGTTCAGGCCTTTGGGTCATTTTAAAATTGGGTTCTTATTTTCCTCTTGTTGAGTTTTAAGAGTTCTTTCCCTATGCTTGGAATAACAGTCCTTTATTAGATACATCTTTTGCAAATGTTTTAACCCAGCCTATGGCTTGTCGTTTCATTCTCTTGGTAGTATCCTTCACAGAGTAAAAGTTTTTAACTTTAATGAGGTCCAGCTTATTTGTTATTCCTTTTATGGATCAAGCCTTTTGAGTCATATCTTCAACATCATCACCGTAGACAAGTTTGCCTAAATTTTCTCCTATAGCATCTTCTAAGAGTTTTATAGTTTTATATTTTACATTTAGGTTTGAGAGCTATTTAGAATTATATTTTGTGAAAGATGTGAAGTCTAAGTCTAGACTTTTCTTTTGCATGTGGATGTCTAATTGTTCCAGCAACCAGTTACTCAAAAGAAAATCTTTGCAAGGGATTGGCAG
>NW_007170216.1:0-696 GCF_000164805.1 Carlito syrichta | reverse complement strand
CCAATCTAGCCCTGAGAGCTTTTGTTTGTTTCCCTGGATGAAAAAAGTCCTCAAAGGGAAACATTTTGCCGATGTGGAAGAGGTGAAACAAAAAATAGCAGAAGCACTAAAAGGCACCAAAATTGACGAGTTCAAAAATTGTTTTGGGTAGTGGGAAAAATATCTCAATAGGTGTATTGTATCAAACAGAGTACTTTGAAGGCAACTGAAATTTAAACATGTAAGAATACACAATTTTTAATAAATAAATTCTGTTTTTGGGGGTCCCCCCATATACACTGAGTTTCTAATTTAGTAAAGATGTGTGTGTGTGTGTGTGTGTGTGTGTGTGTGTGTGTCCACCTAGAGTGGATTTTTCGGGAACTAAGTTCACAAATGGCTTTTATTTTCTTATTTTACTCTTTTGAATTTTCTGTAGTTTTCAAATATAATGAACGTGTCTCACCTTCACAGCTACGAAAAGAAATCTTACTTGCTTACAAAGATGCAAGCATAGCTTCTTTCCTGTTACCACCACCAGAGAAAGGATGAAACTCTTTATCCCATTCTGATATTCCTCCTCTCCCGTCATCCTGCCTCACAAGTTGATTTTCCAAGACTTTCCATTTGTGAGCTCTTGATGTTTAATTTATCGTTTAAAAACAGTTTTGATGGGGGTGGGAGAGACGGTGTCTGACGAAATCTACTTTGAAGACC
>NW_007170215.1:0-578 GCF_000164805.1 Carlito syrichta | reverse complement strand
CAGGCAGAGCTGCCCATGCCCCCTCAGCACAGAGTAAAGCTTCGCAATGGTGTGTCTGGCTGTGATCCTCCACGGCTGTCACGACTCATACCCCAAGGAGTCCAGGAAGCAGCTCAAACGCCAGAGAGCAGGGCCTGGACTTGTGTCTATTTCTGGAAAGAAAACACCTTCTCACATTGTTTTGCAGATGTAGTGCTCAAGGTGGGGAAGAGTAAGCCATCTTCAGGGAGAGGGGGCCATTCTCTGTGGGTTCAGCCATGTTCACGGGCATCTGGCTGTGTGTGTGCTCAGAGCCAGTGCTCGTTTAGCCATCTGGAAAGCACAGGGAACTCCCTCCACTTCCACCTGCACAACCCCCTGCCCCTCCCCTGCCACAGTGCCCCTCCCAGCTCCCCTCAAAGACTTCCTTTCCAAGGGGGCTGGAGGGAAGAGCCAATCAGCCCTGCTTCAGGTGGCTCTGTGACCTTGCATCCCTCCCAGGGACCTTTCTCGGCTTGCTCTTTGCATGGGCAATCTCCACCCTTTACTTTAGCAACACACAATTACATCCCTCAAGGTAGACTCAAGTTCAGGCTGCC
>NW_007170214.1:0-887 GCF_000164805.1 Carlito syrichta | reverse complement strand
TTTATCTCTGAACAGCTGAAAATTTTTTGGAAACGCTTGACAAAGTATATCGTTTGAATTCGGATTTACGTCAAAGCCTCAAATTATGTTTAGATAGAAAAAAAGGAAATTTATTTGGATCTCAAATAGAAAAAGACTAGACTGTTTTAAGTTAGACTGTAAGAGAGCTAGGATTTTTACTGTCATATTACGTGATCTCAAAAATTACACCTTTGGTTTAATTATTGGTGATTGTACTGTCATTGTCTTCTTTTGTGTATTTAACTATGTGCACAATCAATTTTATGTAGATACTGAACAGTGTTAATCACATTAGTGATTTTCTAAGCCTGGAGATTTGAGACCAGCCTGGCAACTGGTAGAGACCTCATCTCTACAATGTATCAAAACAACTAGCCAGGCATGGTTGCGTGTATCTGTAGTTCCAGCTACTTGGAAGGGTGAGGTGGAAGGCTCGTCTCTGTTTGGCAGTCTGAGGTTGCGGTGGCTGTGAGCCTGCAGCTGCACTCCAGCCTGGGTGACAGAGTGAGACTCCAACTCAAAAAAACCCAAAAAGTAGAATTAGTATGTGTTACCTTTATTCAAATTAGCATCTGGACACTACAAAAAGCTGTGATTGTGGATTGGTTTGTGTAGAAACCACTGTTCAATCCTTACAATTAAATGTTTTAACTAAAAAAAAAAAAATTATTCTTGGCAATATAGGTTCTTTCTAGCATCCACTCCCAGACTTGATCAGCCTCTACCCATTACCCAGTTCTAAAGGAGCTTTTATTTGTTTTATTTTTTAAATTTTTTGAGTTGGTGTCTCACACTGTCGCCCAGACTGGAGTGCACAGGTCGCTCCCGGCCACTGCAGCCTCGACCTGCTGGGCTCCGGCGATCCT
>NW_007170213.1:0-1026 GCF_000164805.1 Carlito syrichta | reverse complement strand
CTTCAAAAATTACACCTTTGGTTTAATTATTGGTGATTGTACTGTCATTGTCTTCTTTTGTGTATTTAACTATGTGCAGAATCAATTTTATGTAGATACTGAACAGTGTTAATCACATTAGTGATTTTCTAAGCCTGGAGATTTGAGACCAGCCTGGCAACTGGTAGAGACCTCATCTCTACAATGTATCAAAACAACTAGCCAGGCATGGTTGCGTGTATCTGTAGTTCCAGCTACTTGGAAGGCTGAGGTGGAAGGCTCGTCTCTGCTTGGCAGTCTGAGGTTGCGGTGGCTGTGAGCCTGCAGCTGCACTTCAGCCTGGGTGACAGAGTGAGACTCCAACTCAAAAAAACCCAAAAAGTAGAATTAGTATGTGTTACCTTTATTCAAATTAGCATCTGGACACTACAAAAAGCTGTGATTGTGGATTGGTTTGTGTAGCAACCACTGTTCAATCCTTACAATTAAATGTTTTAACTAAAAAAAAAAATTATTCTTGGCAATATAGGTTCTTTCTAGCATCCACTCCCAGACTTGATCAGCCTCTACCCATTACCCAGTTCTAAAGGAGCTTTTATTTGTTTTATTTTTTAAATTTTTTGAGTTGGTGTCTCACACTGTCACCCAGACTGGAGTGCACAGGTCGCTCCCGGCCACTGCAGCCTCGACCTGCTGGGCTCCGGCGATCCTTCTGCCTCAGACTTCCAAGTAGCTGGAAATACAGGCACGCTCTATCATGCCCAGCTAATTTTTTGATTTACTGTAGAGATGAGGTCTCGCCGGAGCTTTTATATTTTTAGCTATTTGTTATAACAATACCCTTCACTTTTCACCAATTTCTGCCTTACACTTTCCTGCTGCCATTAAAAAATACCCAAATCTGGGTAACTTATACAAAATAAAAATGTATTTCTCACAGTTGTGAAAGGTTGGGATGTTTGTGATCTAGTTTCAGCAGATTTAGTTTCTGGTGAGATTACTTTCACTATTTGCAAGATGGCACCTTGATTTCTGTGTCATCTTGTG
>NW_007170212.1:0-847 GCF_000164805.1 Carlito syrichta | reverse complement strand
TGTTACCTTTATTCAAATTAGCATCTGGACACTACAAAAAAGCTGTGATTGTGGATTGGGTTTGTGTAGCAACCACTGTTCAATCCTTACAATTAAATGTTTTAACTAAAAAAAAAAATTATTCTTGGCAATATAGGGTCTTTCTAGCATCCACTCCCAGACTTGATCAGCCTCTCCCCTTTACCTAGTTCTAAAGGAACTTTTATTTGTTTTATTTTTTAAATTTTTTGAGTTGGTGTCTCACACTGTCGCCGAGACTGGAGTGCACAGGTCGCTCCCGGCCACTGCAGCCTCGACCTGCTGGGCTCCGGCGATCCTTCTGCCTCAGACTTCCCAGTAGCTGGAAGTACAGGCACGCTCCATCATGCCCAGCTAATTTTTTGATTTACTGTAGAGATGAGGTCTTGCCGGAGCTTTTATATTTTTAGCTATTTGTTATAACAATACCCTTCACTTTTCACCAATTTCTGCCTTACACTTTCCTGCTGCCATTAAAAAATACCCAAATCTGGGTAACTTATACAAAATAAAAATGTATTTCTCACAGTTGTGAAGGTTGGGATGTTTGTGATCTAGGTTTCAGCAGATTTAGTTTCTGGTGAGACTGCTTTCACTAACTGCAAGATGGCACCTTGATTTCTGTGTCATCTTGTGGTGGTGATTGGAAAGGGCCTAGGATGTTTCCTTTAAACTCTTTGATAAGGTTGCTATTTGCACCCATGAGAGCTCCAGCCTCATGACTCAATCACCTCAATTTTATTGCCTTGGGGATTAAGTTTCAATATAAATATTGGAGGAGATACAAACATTCAAACCATGGCACCCATCATTATTTATGATGTACATG
>NW_007170211.1:0-744 GCF_000164805.1 Carlito syrichta | reverse complement strand
CATTTTTTGAGTTGGTGTCTCACACTGTCGCCCAGACTGGAGTGCACAGTTCGCTCCCGGCCACTGCAGCCTCGACCTGCGGAGCTCCGGCGATCCTTCTGCCTCAGACTTCCAAGTAGCTGAAACTACAGGCACGCTCTATCATGCCCAGCTAATTTTTTGATTTACTGTAGAGATGAGGTCTCGCCGGAGCTTTTATATTTTTAGCTATTTGTTATAACAATACCCTTCACTTTTCACCAATTTCTGCCTTACACTTTCCTGCTGCCATTAAAAAATACCCAAATCTGGGTAACTTATACAAAATAAAAATGTATTTCTCACAGTTGTGAAGGTTGGGATGTTTGTGATCCAGGTTTCAGCAGATTTAGTTTCTGGTGAGACTACTTTCACTAATTGCAAGATGGCACCTTGATTTCTGTGTCATCTTGTGGTGGTGATTGGAAAGGGCCTAGGATGTTTCCTTTAAACTCTTTGATAAGGTTGCTATTCGCACCCATGAGAGCTCCAGCCTCATGACTCAATCACCTCAATTTTATTGCCTTGGGGATTAAGTTTCAATATAAATATTGGAGGAGATACAAACATTCAAACCATGGCACCCATCATTATTTATGATGTACATTTATTTTTGCTTCTACTCATTCATGTGTTCATTCATTTTACTCAGTCACTCATTTGTTAAATTTTGGTGAGTACCTACTGAGCAGCAGACGCCATGCTATGCATCATGGGGAGTAAAAT
>NW_007170210.1:0-3382 GCF_000164805.1 Carlito syrichta | reverse complement strand
AAAATGTCTCTTTTTTAATTGATTGTAAAGTAATACTATCATTTTATAAAAGTAAAAATATTTTGTCATCCATGTTTGGAAAAGTTCAAGTCCATTTGCATTCATGTAATCTCAAAGAAAACATGAAAAAAAGGCCGTTACTACCCAAATGGATCAATTTTTTTCTTTCTTCACAAAATAAGGGATTTATCAAAACCACTTTTACATATCACAGACTTCTGAAAATGATATTTACAGCATGATTACTTGCTATTTCATTTGTTATTTTATATCAACTGACAAATTTTAACACATACACTTTTGCGCAATTACCAGGGGAAAAATAACCCAAACCAAATTAAAAAAACTACCATAGCTCAATATGTGTGGTGAAATTAGATACATCTGATCTACCTTTTATTCTTTTGGGTTGATCACTCCTTGTGTATCTTTTTCCATCAAATGAACTTCAGAGGAGGAAAACTACTTTTAACAAAAAGCATGTGCCTTAGAAATTTCAAATTCTAACAACCGGGCTTGGTGGCTCAGCCTGTAATCCCGCGCCTTGGGAGGCTGAGGTGAGAGGATTGCCTGATCCTGCGGGTTCAAGACCCGCCTGGGCAACTTGGTGAAACCTCATCTCTACAATAAATCAAAAAATCAGCCAGGTGTGGCAGTGCACGCCTGTAGTTCCAGCTACTGGGAAGGGTGAGGCAGAAGGAGCACCAGAGCCCAGCAGGTCGAGGCTGCTGTGGCAGGGAGCAGCCACTGCACTCCAGTCTGGGCGACAGAGTGGGACTCCAACTCAAAAACAAAAAAGAAAGAAATTTCAAATTCTATCAATACACATATATCATGATTAGATCAAATAAAACATAGTACTTTAAAGAATAAACCTCTGCAGACAGATATGGCAATTCATGAATCCTTTTTAAAAAATATTTATAAATCAGGCATTATGAAAATCATCCATGAAGAATGAAACTGTAGTAATTTTGTTTGCTTGCTTCTTTTTGTTTTTCATGTAGAGGAAGAGATAAAGGGTTTATTACCTCAGTGCAAACCTGCAGGCCAACAAGCAAAAACTGGCATAGTCACAATAAAGACCTAGTTGGGTACAGTTTTCAATTTAAGTTTCAGTCATTACCATTTGGGCTAATTTTGGAGATTTTGTACAGAATATTTTTGTGACAAATCACAATTTTGTAATCTCTCCTCCAAAGAAAAGAACAGAACACGTTTTCCCTTATGTAAGCTTAATTTCTGAACTCTTAGTGATTTTATATGTTCATAGATTCTGTATCCCATTTCTTCTACCACCATTCAGGAACACTTTGAAATAATCAATGGCTTTATATTTTAATGTAATTAGTAGCACCATGGTTCCATGATTGGCCTATTACCTTCATACATTTGTCAATTATGTTGGAAGAAAAAAATATACAAATACACACACACACATACACTCACACACACAACAAGAGGGTTTATCTCTGAAACAGAGCTGAAAATTTTTTGGAAACGCTTGACAAAGTATATCGTTTGAATTCAGATTTACGTCAAAGCCTCAAATTATGTTTAGATAGAAAAAAAGGAAATTTATTTGGATCTCAAATAGAAAAAAGACTAGACTGTTTTAAGTTAGACTGTAAGAGAGCTAGGATTTTTCCTGTCATATTACGTGATTTCAAAAATTACACCTTTGGTTTAATTATTGGTGATTGTACTGTCATTGTCTTCTTTTGTGTATTTAACTATGTGCAGAATCAATTTTATGTAGATACTGAACAGTGTTAATCACATTAGTGATTTTCTAAGCCTGGAGATTTGAGACCAGCCTGGCAACTGGTAGAGACCTCATCTCTACAATGTATCAAAACAACTAGCCAGGCATGGTTGCGTGTATCTTCCAGCTACTTGGAAGGCTGAGGTGGAAGGCTCGTCTCTGTTTGGCAGTCTGAGGTTGCGGTGGCTGTGAGCCTGCAGCTGCACTCCAGCCTGGGTGACAGAGTGAGACTCCAACTCAAAAAAACCCAAAAAGTAGAATTAGTATGTGTTACCTTTATTCAAATTAGCATCTGGACACTACAAAAAGCTGTGATTGTGGATTGGTTTGTGTAGCAACCACTGTTCAATCCTTACAATTAAATGTTTTAACTAAAAAAAAAAAAATTATTCTGGGCAATATAGGTTCTTTCTAGCATCCACTCCCAGACTTGATCAGCCTCTACCCATTACCCAGTTCTAAAGGAGCTTTTATTTGTTTTATTTTTTAAATTTTTTGAGTTGGTGTCTCACACTGTCGCCCAGACTGGAGTGCACAGTTCGCTCCCGGCCACTGCAGCCTCGACCTGCTGAGCTCCGGCGATCCTTCTGCCTCAGACTTCCAAGTAGCTGAAACTACAGGCACGCTCTATCATGCCCAGCTAATTTTTTGATTTATTGTAGAGATGAGGTCTCGCCGGAGCTTTTATATTTTTAGCTATTTGTTATAACAATACCCTTCACTTTTCACCAATTTCTGCCTTACACTTTCCTGCTGCCATTAAAAAATACCCAAATCTGGGTAACTTATACAAAATAAAAATGTATTTCTCACAGTTGTGAAGGTTGGGATGTTTGGGATCCAGGTTTCAGCAGATTTAGTTTCTGGTGAGACTACTTTCACTAATTGCAAGATGGCACTTGATTCTGTGTCATCTGTGGTGGTGATTGGAAAGGGCGTAGGATGTTTCCTTTAAACTCTTTGATAAGGTTGCTATTCGCACCCATGAGAGCTCCAGCCTCATGACTCAATCACCTCAATTTTATTGCCTTGGGGATTAAGTTTCAATATAAATATTGGAGGAGATACAAACATTCAAACCATGGCACCCATCATTATTTATGATGTACATTTATTTTTGCTTCTACTCATTCATGTGTTCATTCATTTTGCTCAGTCACTCATTTGTTAAATTTTGGTGAGTACCTACTGAGCAGCAGATGCCATGCTATGCATCATGGGAGTAAAATCATACGAGATTACAGTTACATGTAATGACTATCATTATTAAAAAAACACAGGATGTAGATGGAACTGAACAGTTGAAACTAAAACCAATTTAGAAACAGTAATTGGTTCAGAAGAGAAATGTAATCCACACTTATCTAATATGAGTGAAGGTCAAGAGATTTTGGCTATAATTGAGAGAAAAGCCTCTCTGCCTACTAAAGGCATAAATGAGAATGCCAATAGCCTTGATTGTTCCTGGCAGCAAACCCACAACCAGAGAAAGATTCTGCCTTCAGTTGAGGGAAGAAAATTAAAGAGCAAAGCCATGAAAGGAAGTTTGGTACCTGATGGCATCATTAAGCAACCAGATAAAGGACTTTTTAAGCTCAAAATTAAGCAGAATGCAGG
>NW_007170209.1:0-933 GCF_000164805.1 Carlito syrichta | reverse complement strand
AAAAATAAAAAAAAAACAAAAAAATAAAAACTCATGTGAGATGCTCTCAACATTGCAGGCTCTCCTGTCTTGTACAAGGGTCAGCTCGTGTAATAACTTATATTTTAGTTGTTGCCTTAGAAGAATAGAGTTATTTAGCCCCATATCCAATTTTTGTTTCCACAAGGTAAGAGGGAAAATGGAAGGTTTTTGTACCGGTATCTTCAAAACTTATTGCCCTACACGCAATTTTATTTCATTCATATTCAGAATGATAGAACTCAGTCAATAAAAAAAGAAACTAATCGAAAAACTTGAGAAAACTGAATTTGAAAGGAAGACACAGAGCTGTGCTGACTCACAATTGAGCAATATTAAAACCATAGAGACAGCTGTTGGTCAGTGATAAAACTCAGTGGAAGCTGACATCAGGAACAAAGAAACAGAAAACAAACTACATTATGTAACAGTAATAAAACATAATTCTGAAAAGATAGCATTGGTAGAAATCATTGGATAAAATCTATCATGCTCTAAATAGAAAGAAATAGTCTTTTCCCCGTTTGCTAACCATGGAAGACATGTCTGTCTAGGCAGTAGATTAAAAAAACACACAATTATTTGCTAATGTTCACACGAGCTTCCTCAAAATGAACTATTCAGTGTGAAATTTCATGATGGGCACTTTGGAAAGTGGCATGGCATAGCAACACAAGGCCTTACTAAAGTTAACCTTACACTTAATTAGCAAAATACAATAAATTCTTAAGTTCATTTACAGTGAAAATAATCTGAAAAGAAGGGATATAACCGAAGACACATTTGATGACGTAAATGCCCCAATTGATGTGTGCCTTGTGTTTTCCATATTTTGAAAGTGCTTTAAAAAGTCTAGTAGCATGCCCATACCATACAATTCTTTCATCTAAATTATTAAAACTTTAGCTTCTAGTC
>NW_007170208.1:0-824 GCF_000164805.1 Carlito syrichta | reverse complement strand
TTATGTAACAGTAATAAAACATAAATTTGAAAAGATAGCATTGGTAGAAATCATGGATAAAATCTATCATGCTCTAAATAGAAAGAAATAGTCTTTTCCCCGTTTGCTAACCATGGAAGACATGTCTGTCTAGGCAGTAGATTAAAAAAACACACAATTATTTGCTAATGTTCACACGAGCTTCCTCAAAATGAACTATTCAGTGTGAAATTTCATGATGGGCACTTTGGAAAGTGGCATGGCATAGCAACACAAGGCCTTACGAAAGTTAACCTTACACTTAATTAGCAAAATACAATAAATTCTTAAGTTCATTTACAGTGAAAATAATCTGAAAAGAAGGGATATAACCGAAGACACATTTGATGACGTAAATGCCCCAATTGATGTGTGCCTTGTGTTTTCCATATTTTGAAAGTGCTTTAAAAAGTCTAGTAGCATGCCCATACCATACAATTCTTTCATCTAAATTATTAAAACTTTAGCTTCTAGTCTATTTACGAAATTGTGCAATAATCACCACAATCTAATTTTAATTTTTTTTTTTTTTTTTTGAATTGGAGTCTCACTCTGTCACCCAGACTGGAGTGCAGTGGCCACTCCCGGCCACCGCAGCCTCGATCTGCTGGGCTCCAGCGACCCTTCGGCCTCAGTCTTCCGAGTAGCCGGAATTACAGGTGCGCGCTACCAAGCCTGGCTAATTTTTTGATTTTATTGTAGAGATGAGGTCTCGCCTGCCCAGGTGGGTCTCGAACCCGCGGGCTCAGGCAAACCATTCACCACAGACTCCCAGAGGCGCGGGATTACAGGCTGAGCCACCAAGG
>NW_007170207.1:0-522 GCF_000164805.1 Carlito syrichta | reverse complement strand
CCTTCCCTGTGTCAGTATTGTTCCACAACCCAAATCTTGCTGGCAAAGGGAAGCCCCCCTTCCCCTTCCCCTTCCTCTGCCCCAGCTCCCCCACCCAACTACGACAAGCCTCTCCCACCTGATCCAGAGCTTTCCCCCCTCATAGATCTTCTGGAAGACTTAGCTGTGCCCACCCCTCGCCCTCCAAATCCTTCTCCTCCTCCTTCCAACCCACCTCCATACAACCCGCCCTCTCTCTATCCTCATTTTCTTCCTTCATCTTCCGACTCTCCCCTTCCGCCGCTCTCTCTCCCCACTCCAGTCAGTGCACATACCCGCTCACATTACATGGACCATCCTCCCCACCCCCTTACTCTTGCGCCCATTTGTCCTCTCCAAGAGGTCACGGGCCCAGATGGCATTGTGCAAGTACACATCCCTTTTTCCTTGGCCAACTTATCTGCCATTGAAAAACAATTGGGGTCATTTTCTGCCAACCCTACTGCCTTTGCCAAAGAGTTCCGTTACCTTACTCAGGCTTAT
>NW_007170206.1:0-413 GCF_000164805.1 Carlito syrichta | reverse complement strand
AGTTCTCAAATCTGACAGTGCATTGGAATGACCAGGAGAGTTTTATTAAAATGCAGAAGTTTGGGTTCCGTTCCCACATGTTCACACAGTTGGTCTGAGTCCCACACATCTGAATGTTTTCTAAAATGCAAATCCCCTGACAAATTTTAGTATGTTCCCTGATGAAGAGTTAAGTGTTCATCAAAACTTCTGCTCGTGCACACTTACAAAGTAAAACTCACAAATCTGTGAACATGTAGGGTGATTGAGGTTACCGCAGCTCTCTAGGTCTGACCAGTCAGAAACATGCAGGAGTCAGAGCCTACGCAAAGCTGGAAATATAGAACGCAATGCAGGATGGCTTCTTAAGCTTGATTATGCCAAGGGTTCTTTCCATGTCTTACAGATAATACTGTAATAGCCAGCAGTCCCAA
>NW_007170205.1:0-763 GCF_000164805.1 Carlito syrichta | reverse complement strand
CCGCAGATTAGTTCTCGCTTGTTGCCATGGAAAGATGAAGAGGGCCACCATGGGGATTTCCAGCCCTATGTGCTGAAGGTCCCAATTTCTCTATGGGGCTGAGATATATTACAGCTTATGGGTTACAAGCTAACAAATGAAGGATGTTATAACCCTCAAGCGAGAGGCATCATACATGGCATGGGATATGTCCCCGGGAAAGGATTAGGTCGCTCCCTGCAAGGTAGAACTTCTCCAGTAGCTACCCCTAGAAAACAAGATCGTAGGGGGCTGGGTTTTTCGTAGGGGCCACTGAGAGGGCACTACCCATTACGTGGAGGACTGAGGATCCCGTGTGGGTTTCTCAGTGGCCACTCCCCTCAGTAAAATTAACCGCTGCTCACGAGCTGGTGAAGGAACAATTGGCCTTGGGTCATATTCGCCCCTCTACTTCCCCTTGGAATACTCCTATCTTTGTAATCAAGAAAAGGTCTGGTAAGTGGAGACTCCTGCATGACTTGCGAGCGGTTAACGTGCAAATGGTCCCGATGGGGCCAGTCCAACGTGGGCTCCCATTACCGTCCACTTTACCACGACATTGGCCCTTAATAGTTTTGGATATAAAGGATTGTTTTTTCTCCATACCTCTGCATCCTAGTGATACTCCTAAGTTTGCCTTTACTGTGCCTTTTAACAGCTACAGCCACGCTGCGACGCTATCCCGTAACCTTTCCAGCTATCTTACAGGTAATTGGTCAGAGAACTTTGATAAGCTGCTTGGAGG
>NW_007170204.1:0-615 GCF_000164805.1 Carlito syrichta | reverse complement strand
CTTCATGTTCAGGTTTTTTGTTTTTTGTTTTGTTTTGTTTCTTTCATTTTCTGCTGTTTGGTATTTCATGTTCAGGTTTTTGTTTTTTTGTTTTGCTTTGTTTTGTTTTGTTTTTTGTAGTTGTGCTCTTCAGTTTTCACAAAGAAATGCTGTAGAAAATGATCATCCCCCAAAAAACCCTTCATTTTGCTTCCATAATTGTGGAGAGGCGTCAACCACACCACAACACTCACAAGGATGCACATAGACACACACACAATTCATCGCTTCTTTCATTCATCTTATCCTGGAGTTGTTTTTTTCGTAATTCTTATATAGGACAGAAAATATAGATATAAACATTATTAGTATTTTAGGTTATATCTTTCTAGATGTTCTCTCTCTCTCTCTCTCTCTCTCTCTCTCTCTCTCTCTCTCTCTCTCTCTCCACACACACACACACACACACATTTTGCTTAATATAATTTTTGATGGCTTTATAGTAAGTCATTGTAAGAATAACCGTAAGTGGCACAGTCCAATACTTTTTTGATATTTCTAAGGTTTATTCTGAAATTTTTTGGACAGGATTAGAGTAGCCCTTCTCCTGAGAGTAGTAGTCTTTCTTCAGGTTGT
>NW_007170203.1:0-561 GCF_000164805.1 Carlito syrichta | reverse complement strand
CACACACACACACACACACACACACACACATATTTATATTTATTTATTTATCTTAAAGGATTGGATAATGGTTAAAAATGTTGGATAAGAGAGTATTAATAAATTCAACTAGATGAGTTTCTATAGAATATAACCTGAGATTATATGACTCAATGTATGAGTTATATAATTGCAATATAAGAAGACAAAGTCAAGTAAAAATCTGTTATATTTAAAACTATTCACTATTTTTTCAGTTGGAAATTCATATTTATAAAGTCTAAGTGACAAAGTTTTTAAGTGAGCAAAATTTGATTTTTAAGATAAAATTGAACCAATTAAATTGCTTTGTGTAACTAATATATACTGAATTCTAATTTTTCAAAATCTCAGTCTGTAAAAATATTAGAATAAGCATGAAAATTACAAATTCTGATCAGACTACTTGTTTCTTAAATGGTTTCAATTGCTTAAATAATGCCACACATAGTGAAAAAACTCATAATTTATTTATTTTTATTTTTTTAATTTTTTTAATTTTTTTGAGTTGGAGTCTCACTCTGTCACCCAGACTGGAGTGCA
>NW_007170202.1:0-2385 GCF_000164805.1 Carlito syrichta | reverse complement strand
CCTGCTTCACTTCTCCCAGAATCAGTGGGAAAATTGTAACCACTTTCTCCTCTCTTATAGGAAGGACACTGTGGATGAATCAGTCTGGCTCACATTATAGGGAAAGAGGCTGAAGCAAAGTTCCTAAAAAATTGTGGTGGTATTTCAGAAAAATAAGAACATATCCTTGAATATTAGAAATGAGAAAATGACTTTCAGTGTAAACAAAATAGCCTCCTTGTCATTATCCCAAGTTTTACAGCTAGAAAATACTATTCACCAAATTCCAATATTATGTTAGCATCAGGAAGCATTCCTACCTTGATAAAACTCAGAATTGCTTGCAGTCATATGTACATAACTGAAAGGCAAAAAGTGACCTCCCTGTGATAATCTATTAAAAATATTACAAATATTATGTTTTCTGTGTTTTTGATGCTTTTGATGCTGGGGAAAATGAATCTGTGATTCTTTTGCTTCTGTGAAGGTGTTTCCTTGCTCTCTGTGCCTTTTGGCTGGTTGTTTTTAACCAAAGTTATTGAGAATCTGAGTAGGGTCCTTGGTTGAAGAAAAATGTCCATCCCATAGAAAATAAAGAAGCATCTCCTCTGTGAAATGTATAGACCCATTCTGAGCTCTCTAAAGCATTACTATCTCTATAAAAGTCTACAAAGCACTTATAGTCAAAACTATTTTGGGGTAGTAGCTTATTAAGTCTCAGTTTCTACATGCCCTTTTGCAACATAGTCATTCATCTTGTATTAAGACATAAAACATTACTTAATTACTTTGGGGTACATTCAGAGCATGACTCCAGATTACTCAATATAGCTTTGAGACTGAAATGGTTGTCATTTCAGTTACACATGACCAAATAAATAATATTCTCACATCACACATTTCAGGCTGCCACTTAATTTCCTTTCCAAGTAGGCATCTGGTTTTAAATTTGGCTCCATGTCAGTCTTGAAGGGCAGTATTCAAAAGACCTGTGCCTGTCCCGGCATCTGACCTTCGCCAGGGGATGTCAGAGAAGCAGAGCCCTGGTAGGCTTGCTTTCAGAGTCTTATTTCATTTTGGTTGTTGGCTCAGTGCACTCATCAGAGATTGCTATTTCCAGCTGCACTGCAAGCTCTCCCACAGTTTAATTCTTTGCTTATTTTTTTTAGAAATTCTCCATCCAAGCACCACAGTAATGTGCCAAAGTATGACGATGACTTCACACCTCAGCTAATTCACATCTGTGAGGAGAGAAAACAATTTGCAACTGAATCCAGACTCACTAATACCATCATAACAAATTCTCTTACTTGTCAGCCACTCCTGAAACTGCTGGGCAAACCCGAATTTTGACTCAAGAAATGGAGAAATGATAGAATATGCAAATGCAGTAAGCTATATGTGTGTTGATTTGTCTGTTGACCTTATGTTTATAGAGAGTCTATACTGCTCGTGTTTAAAATCAAATCTTATGCTTAAAAAGCATCTAATAAAAAATTATGGATACTTAACATTTATATTATTATGTTATACCCCTCTTAGATTTGTGTTGAAAGACATTTATAATCCATATATTTATTAACCACCCTGTATCATTGCAATCTAAACTTTGCAAACACAAAAGAATCAGTGGTGTTTGTCTTAACCGATGTTAATATTTAAAGGGATTCTCAAATAAATCGTCCTGACCAGAAAATATATATATTTATCGAGCGCTCAGTATAGAACAAGCACCAATATAGACTTGAAGATATTACACGGAGCAAGACATGCAGAGCCTTGCCTTTCATGGAGTTTGGATTTTTGTGTTGGGGGAAGAGAAGGTTAGTAAACAGATAAGTAAACATTTATGTATAAAATTAGGTAATGACAAGTGTTCTACAGAAAATTAAAACTGGGTTATGTGATAGGGAGTATCTACTTAAGAATGGATAGTCAGGGAAGAGACTGTTGTAGAGTTGTTAAGTTCCTTTGGACAAGGAGTCACACGTCATGAAGATTTGGTGGAGAAACGTTCTGGCTTGTTCAAAAGTCCCAAGAAAGGAATGAACTTGACCTATTCAGAGAACAGATGAAAAACGCTTTAAGCTCTTTAATGGTTGGAGAGTAGCATGTGATGGAGGGAAGAAGATGGGGAGAGAAAGGGAGAAATGAACAAAAACATTAATCACGCATCTGCCACAAACTGTGTCAGGAATTATACCAAGCATTTTGCATCTATAAACGAATTTCATCTTTACAGTAGCCTATGGGCTGGGTTCTAGTATTCTCTTCATTTTGAAGATGAAGAAACCAAGGCACAACATTATCATAGTCTGTCTCAGGTCACACAGTGGCAACTGGATCTCAGATTCTCCCATGAATAGACTTTGGATATCGTTCTAAGTGTGTGGGAAAGTGCTGTAC
>NW_007170201.1:0-455 GCF_000164805.1 Carlito syrichta | reverse complement strand
TATGGAGGGGGCTCATCCGCAGGGTCAAAGTCAGAGTTGGGAGAGGTGGCTGGAGAGGAGAGGAATTTAGCCAAGATGAGGTGAGTGGGTTTACAAGAGAGACAGAGGCAGGGATGTTCTCGGAGAAGGGAGAAAGATTGGACGTAGGGAATCTCTGCCCATTTTTCTGAATGCTCACAGAAGTTATAGAGATCCCGAATAATGTCGGGATTTAGGGACCCATGCGGGGGCCACTTACTTTGGTTATCTAAGGGATAGGTAGGCCAATTTTGGGTACTGAGGCGGATTAGGCTTAATATTGGGAGTGAGGGAGAGTATAGAGAGATTATTTAAGAGGCACTTGAGGGGGGTGTCGGCCAGAAGAGATGATGAGTTTCCCATGTTAGCAGTGGGGACTGGTCAGGGCATCCCCTGGACAAGCGACCACTGAGGAATGGGTGGGTTACAATAAAGCC
>NW_007170200.1:0-1442 GCF_000164805.1 Carlito syrichta | reverse complement strand
CAACCATAAAGAAGGACAAACTTATTGGACTTTGCAGTAACTTGGACGTATTTAGATTCTACAGTATTCAGTGACCTATCACAGAGACAAAGAACTGAGTACCAAATGTCCTCACTCATAAGTGGACCCTGAGCATTTATCATAATACTCTAAGAAAGGGATTGGCAGTAGTCAGAAACAGCTGAGGAGAGGGGACACATAACATCAATAAGGGTACCTGATCTCAAATTAGGTGAAGAGAGGACCAACGGGAGGCCTGTGCTTTACCTGTATGATGAGCACTTGTATAACTAATCCTGAATTGTACCCCACATCTTTAAAATAAAAAGAAACTTTCCAAAAAAAAAAATTTAAAAATAAATAAGGCCAGGCTCAGTGGCTCAGCCTGTAATTTCAGCACTTTGGGAGGCCAAGGCAAGTGGATTACCTGAGCCTGCGGGTTCAAGACCCACCTGGGCAACTTGGTGAGACCTCATCTCTTCAATAAGTCACAAATTAGCCAGGCGTGGTAGCATGCGCCTGTAGTTCCAGCTACTTGGAAGGCTGAGGCAGAAGGATCACCGGAGCCCAGCAGGTCGAGGCTCCGGTGGCCGGGAGCGTGCCACTGCACTCCAGTCCGGGTGACAGAGTGAGACTCCAACTCAAAAAAATAATAAATAAATAAATAAATAAATAAATAAAAGAGAAAGCAAAGATTGTATTAGGTAGAGTCTCTGAAATGATACTGAATAGTTCCACTTGGAAGAAATCTATAAAAACTAAACATTGATTTTCAAATAGACATGTAGAGCGACATCATCTTTTTTTGGAATATTGACTATTACTTATTTGTAACACTTCAAAATCTTGCCTGTTTCACACATGCACATTTACAATGGGCAGGTGACGATTGATCCTCCAGCTGGGGTCTGGGGGTCCGGCATGCTTTAACTCTCAGAGGACACTTAACTGTCCTGAAGAAATGGTCATTTCATCATTTAATCAGGTACTTGCATGTAATTGCATTTTGGATACACAGGCATTCACACACTTACACAACTGCATTTAAACTTCAAAGAGAAACGTTCTGAAGAGCATTTGTTTCTTATGGAAATAACATAAGAATGAGCCGTATTCAAAGGGTGTAGAAAGCTGTACACAGGAGACCTCTGTTTTATTGTGGGTTAGCTCATGGACCAAATATGTTTAGTGGTTTCGGTCTACTTCCTTGGAAAAATGTCCATGTTAAAAATGACCACCCAGGTTACCAGAGTCTGGCATAATGCTAACATCCTAGAAAACAGAAATCTCTATCCAGGGCCAATGTCCACTTCCAACTCTTACTAAATTTCTTTTCCTCGGGGAAGAAATTTAAGTAGAATCAAGAGAAGTTATTCTATGCCCCCCCCCAATACAGTAAATTGTGCACTTTCAACTCATAACTATTAAATCAAAATAATTTA
>NW_007170199.1:0-2552 GCF_000164805.1 Carlito syrichta | reverse complement strand
GATGTCAGCATTATTTGTAGATTTATCTTCTATTACCTCAATTCTTATTTAAATATTATCTAGTCAATTCTTTTTCTTAATTGACTTAGTCTCTAATTATATTGTGGAATTGCTACCTTCTAAAATATAGCCATGCTTGCTCTTCAATCTTTGTCAATTTTTGAAAGTTTATTTTTCAAGCATGTTTTCAGAAAAGCAGACATCACATAATTTCCATGATATAATAGCAAGAAAACAAGTCTGCATATTCTACCTGGGTACAATGTTCATGGGATATTTTGGGGAAAAATGTACAATTCCAATATCCAAACCAGAGTTACCTACAGAAAATCAAGAATAATGTATCCATGAAAGTTAACTCTAAAAGCAATTTTATGACAACTCTCGATTTTGTATCAGTATGTTTTAATTTGTGTTAAATAATCCATTTTCCATGTCAAAAATTGCAGAGTGGAGAGAGATACATATGACAATTTGCTGTTCAAATCTTTTTCAATATAAAACTATAAAGGAGGACACACACACACACACACACACATATTTACTAGCATATATATGTGTATATATAAAGTTTTCCTGTGTTAATAGAGCATATTCATTAGATATCCATTCTAACACAATGCTGGGCCTGCAAATGATCTAATCAAAACAATTTAATACAAAGCAACATGAAAAATTCCCATTTATGTAATTGAAAAGTACACCATAGAGCTCTTGACTCTCACTCAGTCTCTTAAAACAGATTTAAAGAATTTCTGTTCCTCCTAATTGATTAGGTACTCTTCCTCAGTGCTCCTTCATCTTGGTACCAATTATGGATTTCTGAATTTAGAAAATCAGTAAGTTACAAAAAATAAAATTGACCTAAAAGCAATAATGATGGTAAAAAAAAAAAAAACCTGTTATAGAGGCATAAAATATGATAACAGGACAAGTGAGAAATTGTGAATTCCTTAAAAGTAAGATCTTACTGATCTTTTTATTCTCAGTACTTATTGCAGTGCCTGACATCAAAAGGAAATCAATAATTACTTTTGAATTTTTGAATTAACTCTCTTCATCTTGTGGTGGGATTTTTATTTTAGTTGCAGATTTGTCTTGTCAATTAAAACCGCTTTATAGTTTAAGTTTCCTTTAATCATCTAGTCAATAACTTAATTGTAGCTGTATTTGTCTCTCAAGTAATCTATATAAAAGTGGCAAATGGTATTGTATCTGTTTGCTTTAATCGATTATAGTAACTTGGAAAAAAAGTCACATTACATTACGATGCAAATGGTTCTATAATTTAGTGATTAACATGAAACATAAACTGTGATTTATATTTAGAGAAGATATTTCACTATTAGTCCAGTTTTACAATAATTGAAAGGAAATACGCTTTCCCACTGAATGATATTTTCATTACCATTATCATAACAATACTAATTTTGGATTTTGTTTCTCTTTCGGTTGAATAGAACAACATCTATCTCATTATGGTCTTTTTCAATTAAAATGATCTCATGTGGATGGGCAAATATTTGCATTGTTATAATATTGGATTAATAACACTTACGGCAGCAGCAATTAAATCTCCCTTCACCAGCGTTTAATGTCCAATTTTAATCAAGTCTGTAGGGAATGCAATTGAAAAATTCTCTGATGTTTTTCCTTTGTATTTGCTGTGAATAAGTTTCTTTTTTTCTTCCATATGTAATATTATTCTGGTATTGTTTACTATCAGAAATTCTAAAAAAATTTAAGAACTTATCATGTCTGCATTTCATTCCTCTTGGTCAAAAAATAAGAAAAACTAAATTTGGTAAATCTTATTACCAAAATATAATTTTCATTTATGAAGAAAATGACAAGCTCATGCTATTTATTACTGGGAAAATAATCACTGGTAAAGTTTATGAATCTATTATGAAAGAAAGAAAGAAAGAAAGAAAGAAAGAAAGAAAGAAAGAAAGAAAGAAAGAAAGAAAGAAAGAAAGAAAGAAGACAGGAACAAATGGAAAACGTTCCATGCTCAGGAATTGGAAGAATCAATATTTAAGGAAATGAGAGTCAGGGAGAAATGATACACTTATACTAGTCTGTTTTTATTTAAATTTGTATATCTGTTTATCATAAATATTTTGTATTAATTTTGAGTTTTAAAATACTTATTAAAAATATAATTTATCTTTATCACTTGATTTTCCGTGCCATCTTAAGTTTGGTAACGAACTCCATTCTAATTGAGCCACAGTTTTCATTGTGAATACAATCTCTTAATGCTGAATTATTAAGGATAAAAAGATTTTAAATTATTTACTCTTCATTATAAAAGAAAAAAGTATTATTAGTCAATTTTAGCCTTATATATATTATAATTTTTATTCTTCACGAATGTTTTATGCTTCTAGTCAATTTCTGTCCTAAATAATAATTTATTCTATTATCATTCAAATAATTATGTTTTAGTTGTTCCACTCATCTAACACTATTTTTAAGATTGCATATTGCGTTCTTGATTCTACCCATGGAATCCAGCTTACTTATATTCCTCTTCTTGTTCTCTTTGT
>NW_007170198.1:0-2326 GCF_000164805.1 Carlito syrichta | reverse complement strand
ATCCAAGGAATTATTTTATTATTCCCACTACTTGAAAGCACTCTTAAAGTTGCAAGGAATATAGTATATTGTAATTTCACCAAAGCCAAGCTGAATTTCAGGTCCAGAGAGGCTGCCGTGTAGGAAACTTTAAATCTGTCCAGACTCTGCATCAGTGAGAGTTTCCCATTCTTTACATATATTTGCAAATTTAAGGATTTACAAAAGTCTCAGGCTATGTCTCTCATGATTATTAAGAGACTCTTGCAAATCTCTCTGCATTTTATGGGGATGTCTTTCCTTAATATGGCTGCCTGTCTATTTTTAGTGGCCTACCCTGTCTAGTTATCATTTGGAAAACTGAACAGAGTAAGTAATGTACAAGATAATGAATGCCTTGTGTACTGTTTGGAACAGTGTTTTCTATAAGCAAAGTAAGATTCGCATTGGTGGTTTTAGTACATATGTGCAAATTAAAATTTCCAAAATGTGCATAAAAGAAATAAAGCAAGAAATAATTATAAATATTGATATTAATACTAAAGCTACTATACACCGCTACCATTTATCAAGTACTTCCTGCAGGTCAGAAACTGTGCTAATTATCATAATGTATTATCTTATTTAATCAACAAAAGAACTTTGGGAAATTCTTACTATTATTAAGCTCATTTTATAGATAAGGAAACTAAGTTTGAGAAAGGCCCAAGATCACATGGATAGTAAAGAAGCAAAGGCAGGTTTTAACCCAGATCTTCTTGAATACTTTAAAGCTCCTAGAATGCAGTAACTATTAAAAACACAGTTGCTAGTATGCCACAGTGGTTAAGATCATGGAACTTGGAATCAAAGGAATATGCGAGAAGTTCTGCTATCTCTAATAGATCCCATATGCAGTCATAGAGTTAATTTTCCTGAAGTCCAGTTACCAAAAAAACCAAAAACTTCATGTCTTTAAATCTCTTTTTTGTTTCATTTTGTTATCTTTTGTTTTGGACTCAGGGTCTCACTCTGTCACTCAGGCTGGAGTGCAGTGCCATAATCATTGTTTACTGCAGCCTCAAACTCCAGGGCTCAAGCAATTCTCCTGCCTCAGGCTCCTGAGTAGCTGGGACTACAGGCATAAACCACCACGCATGGCTGATTTTTTGTACAGGCAGGGTCTAGCTATGTTGCTAGACTGGTCTAGAACTTCTTTGTATTTCTTACCTTCAAAATTCAACCATCTCAGATAGACATAAAATTTATCCACCATCTGGGCATAATCTACATTGCCAGTCTTATTGTGCACTAATCCTCTGTAGTTTTCCCAGCACAGTCATATGGTACATATTCGTTTTCATTTATTTAAGATGTTATTTTCCATTTTGGATCCCTCGATTAATGTGATCGTGGAAGTCTTACAGGTAGAGGCTGGAACTTTCGGGGAGGAGAGGTGAATAGCTGAGATATTTCTAGTCAAATAAAGCCATGAGCCAAGACATAAAAAGAATATACAGGGGTGCCAAAAAAATTATACACATTTTAAATATGATATTTGCTCAAAAGATGACATAATCAAATGCATGCTAGCATCATCATGCGACAGGCAGGGTAGTCAAAGAAAATGGTGGAAGCATGGGTGAGGGAACATCATACTTCACATTGCTACAGTAACTTAATTCAACTTTGAAAAGTAATGCATAGATAACATCTCTTTAACTGTGTACACATGTTTTTGGCACCCCCTGTATTTAGGACACAATATTTATCTCATCTATATGGTAGTGAAACAGTGACAGTTATGTTTAGAAAGAAAATTTGGGATCACATGATGGAGAACTTAAATACCAGGCTATATAGTGTAAGTATATGCAATTACCAAAGTTTCCAACAATATAGCATTGACAGGATTAGCATTTTGGTAGGAAAACTAATCAGGGACTGGCATGCAGGATGGATGGAGAGGTAGAAATCTGGAGACCAGGTGACTATTTAAGGGACTCAGGAGAGGTTCTAGGACTAAAGGTGTAGGGATAGGAAATGAGTGAGACAGGTGGCATTATCAATAAGAAATCGCCAAATTACAACTAATTAGATATTTAAGATCAGGTAGAAAAAAATCATAGTATGCCTAAAATACACAGAAGTGCTCAGGAAATATTAGTTGACTGGGACAATAAGTCTAAGCATTCAAGAATCATAGCCCAAATAGCACCTGTGCCCCTAAAACACGCACAACTATTATGGATCAATGAAAAACTAACAAATAAAAACATGGCTCCATACATAAAATGGCTCCATACATAAAATATGGAAACTGGAACAGGAAAGCAGTGTCTATTTTTGTTCCATGGAAAAGATGGGA
>NW_007170197.1:0-1153 GCF_000164805.1 Carlito syrichta | reverse complement strand
AAAAGGGGGAAGCATCACATCGTGTTTGGGGCATACAGGCAACTGAGGTGCTGTTCTTGGAGCTGAGACTCTTATATGCTCTTCTGGAGAACTATACAGGAGCTGTACCAGCTGAAGCCCTGTGAGGTTAGAGAGAAGTGGGTGTGTGTGGCACAAGTGGGGGATGTCCCAGAATAGGCGCCTGGGATCATCAGGTCGAGCATAATGGTCGTTCATGAGGCAAAGACTTTCCTTCCATAAGGAGAAGCAGGGAATGAATCATCATTATAGATTCAAGAGACAAAGGAGGTCATAGAGGAGAGAAAAGAGGAAAGATGTTAAAGAGAAAAATGAGAGAAAGTCCCCGAAGGAGCACCCTTCCTGGATGAGGGCTGCACCTCAGCATCTGCCCTCAAGCCCCTGTGTTCCCTCTGGGATCTGTTTTCCTTTGCTTCTTCTAAGGGTGGCCATAAGGGAAGCTGCCTCAGGAGACAAAGAGGAGAGACTGATGTGCAGGCAAAAGAATGAGTCCAGTTTTCATTTTAGATGCCCCCTCTCCCAGGCTGTGCCTCCACCCCCAGTTCCAGTGCTTTTGTATTTTTCACTTTTGATTTATGGCAATGAAGGCATAGGTGGTGTGGTCTCTGGGGGTGGTGGAGGCATAGGAAATCCTTAAAAATAAGATGGCCATCTGTTATGGTTTTGAAACAAGACATGGTTCTGTGGGTTCTCTCACTTCTACTGAGTTATCATTCAACAAATATTTACCAAATGCCTACTGGGTACAGATTATGTGCCAGGAGGCCTACTATACCAGCTACAGAGTTAGGCATATTCACAAAGATGGTCACATCTAGTTCATATTACTATATTGTCTGACAGTTCTTACCATACCATTTTACAGAGGAAGAAATTGAGGCGAATGGAGAGCAATTTGTTCAATCAAAGGTTGGTGATCGATATAGTTTCCAACCTTTGATTCCAAGGGGGACTGAGTTTGATTCTAGTGATCTTTTCATTACTCTGCATTACCTTGCTTTCATTTCAATTCAGAATTTTTTTACTACCCGGAATTGCCTGTTTTCTGAGCTGCAGTATATTTTAGAGTCAGCCAGACCTGGTTATGAGTTCCAAGTCTACTGGGAGCCATAACCATTTACTAGCTAGTTAACTT
>NW_007170196.1:0-740 GCF_000164805.1 Carlito syrichta | reverse complement strand
CAGCTCCGATGCAAACACACGAGGGGTCTTTATTCAGGCTCAAGTCTGGGCTCCCGCCCGAAGCAGCAGCTTCAGGGACCAGAGCCCCGATTCACAATGGCAAGCAGTTTTTATGCACAATTACAGAGGGAGGGGAAAGAACTCCAAACTTGATTTTACATGATTGGGTAATTTCTCCTAATGGGTACGTGAATACTTGGTATTGGTGGGTGCTGCCCGTGATTGACAGAAACCCACGTAATGGGTCGAGTGGAATGCTAGATAAGTTAGGTCCATACAATCTCTGCTTATGAAGTAACCTGAGCTGGTAGACAAAGGGTTACATTAGCCCTTTTAGTTTACCGATCCAGCCCAAGGCTTACTTAGGAAAGCTTGTTTGCTTAACCTTTACACAACATAACATAGTCATTATGGGACAACAAAAGCCAAACTTAACAAAGTTTTAAATATGAATGCTGCAAACACATACAGTGAATGTGGGGTAGAAAATCATATACTAATTCTGGGAATTTATAATAGCAAGCTTATTATAGCAAGGCGGTTACTTTTATAAAGGTCTTTGTTCCCTGCAGGTTTACATAGCCACTGTGTGTAAATTATCACTGAGATATAAACCGGTGATAAAGCCCACCTAGAGAGGAGGTGGCTCCTCTAAGTCTGGTGTCACCTTGTAGGAATGTTTGAAAGAGGCTTATTGCTTTATCCTTTACATCCGGTTGTAAAAGCATAAGTTAGCCTAG
>NW_007170195.1:0-551 GCF_000164805.1 Carlito syrichta | reverse complement strand
AATTTCATGACTCTTGCGAAGGATGAAAAAAGAATCTGGTCTACATGGGTCCTCAATACCGAAAATGTACAGCGCATCTTTCTAAGGGCTAAACAAGATCACGGTTTTGAGCACCCCTCATGTTTTAGAGGTATTTGGTACGTGGATATTATAAATCAATCATTCCTGGACTCCAGCAACATTCTGGTACTCTTGTTAGTTGTGAACAAGAATCTGGAACTACAAGTACATTTAGATACACGGAAACTCTGATTCCAGATACAGGACACTAGATATTCTCTCGGATTTTTTGTATGTAAAACCTGACTTCAGTGTGACCTCGTTCTCCAGAAACTAGTGAGGCTCTGCTGTTCGTGATTAGGACTTTGGGTTTAGGTGTTCAATTGCTTTAGGAGGTATTATTGGGAGGGAACCAGGAATCTTAGATTGCACGTCCCCAGGCAAACTCTTGTCATATTTCTATGGGTATACAAGAGTCTAGACTTTCAGGCCAACAGGAAACATCTTGTCATTTTGCTTAGACCGAAATAGGAATCTGGGTCACAGTGTCC
>NW_007170194.1:0-612 GCF_000164805.1 Carlito syrichta | reverse complement strand
CAATTGATTCCTGGCGTACTGGATTGTGCCCGAAGATGCTCATAAGAAGCAAACGGAATTGTAGGTTCAGATCCTCGATTACAACTATCAAGAGGACCGGAATCTTCTCGGATTTGCAATTAAAGATTTTAGGTATCCACTCAGCAAGTAGCCCTGAAAAATGTAGGGACCTACAAGCACAGATTCCTCATTAAACTTTATCAAGAGGCTATATGGATTTTGACTATGGAGGACCTCTGAACCCGCATTCTCTTCTCGTTCTCAGCAAGATGCCATAATTTTCCATGGTGATCTGGATTCCAAAATTTTGTATGCAAATAGACAGATGCCCAGCTATTTCCCAGGGACGTGGAATCCGTGATTCCTTGTTACATTTAAAAATGTGTACCTCATACTTAGCAACCTCAATACCCCCAGCTCCTATCAAACAGATGCACAAACGAAAGTTTTAGGATTACAGGGTACATCTTTAGACAAGACTTACACACAAATATGGCGAGATGATACTTTCATTCCTAGAATCTGGCTTTAGTTGTCCATAGGAACCTATATGAGTTGCACGGACTGGTTCTTGGTTACAACAATCAAGAGTACCAGAAATTTGCTGGGAAT
>NW_007170193.1:0-747 GCF_000164805.1 Carlito syrichta | reverse complement strand
CGAGGATCGCCTGAGCCCAGCAGGTGGAGTCTGTGGAGACAGTGAGCCTGCCCCTGCACTCCGACCTGGGCAACGGATTGGAATTCCAACTCCAATAATAATAATTACCACCACCACCCCTGCCACCCAGTGCAAGAAGACACCCTCAGGGAAGGGAGAGGAAAAGGCACTTTCTGGCCTGTCACTCATGGGAGGTTTCAAAGGTGGCTACTGGTCATGTCCGTCCCATGCCTTCATCACGCATCCCAGAAGGCCTGCGTCCACCGTCCACACTTCTGTTCCACAGCAAAGATGTGTGTAAGCTCACGGAAGAAATGGCCCCAAGCTAGGGCGGCCATCGGACATAGAGTGTTTAAGTTGGTACTGCAACGCCCCGGCCAGCCCAGGTTCCAGTTGCCCTGTCTGCCACCTTCAGACAGGGGGAGGGCTCCTTCCTCTCCCAATCTCATCATCCCCTGCCCATGCAGACCTTCCCTTGGGGAGCCATGGATGCCAGTCATGACGCAAGTGGGATTCATCTTATTTGTTGCCAGAGACCCCGACGGCCAGTCTGGGGCACAGGAGCACAATCGTGGCTCCTGGGGCCTCAACCTGCAGGACTCAGGCCATCCTTACACCTTGGCTCCCAAGTAGCTGGGTCTCCAGGGACAACCATGCCAGACATGATTTTGGGGACCTATCACTGTGATGATGACTGGCCACTCTACCCGGGCTGATCTCTGACCCCTGGGCTCAGGCAGCCTCTTG
>NW_007170192.1:0-862 GCF_000164805.1 Carlito syrichta | reverse complement strand
AAATTAGGATCGCGACTCCTTCCTTTCTTTGTGTTCCATTCGCCTGAAAATTTGTTTCCCATCCTCTTACTTTGAGTCTGTGTATGTCCTTTCTAGTGAGATGGGTCTCTTGAAGGCAGTATATTGTTGCCTGGTGATATTTTATCCATTTTGTCATTCTATGTCTTTTCAGTGGTGCGTTTAGTCCATTCACATTCAGACTAATTATTGAAATGTGAGAGTTCATCCCTATCATGGAGTTCTTATTGAGTTATTGTTCTTCCACTTGGTTTTTTCTTTTTTTTTTTTTGTCTTTCTTTTGCTTTTGGGGTTGGTTCGTGTATATTTTATTCTTTTCCCTGTACTCTTGTGAAGAACGTTGTTCTTTTTTCCTTTTCTTCTGTGTTTAGTACTTTCTTAAGTGTTTCATGTAGAGATGGTTTTGTGGCTGCATAAGTTCTTAGGGATTGGATATCTGGGAAAGATTTTAATTCTCCCTCACTGATGAAGCTTAGCTTGGCTGGGTAGGTTATTCTTGGTTGAAATTGTTTATCCTTTAGGACTTTGAAGATAGGGCTCCAAGCTCTCCTAGCCTGCAGGGTTTCTGCAGATAAATCTGCTGCTATTCTGATTGGTCTTCCATGGTGGGTGATCTGGCCTTTTTCTCTTGCTGCCTTTAGGATTTTTTCTTTTGTGCCTACTTTATTTAGGCGAATTATTATGTGTCTAGGAGTTGGTCTTCTCATTTGTTGTCTTGCGGGGGTTCTCTGAATCTCTTGTGTTTGAATTTTTGTATCACTGATTAGATAAGGGAAATTTTCTTGAATGATCTCGTGGAAAGTTTGTTCCAATGTGGTCTCTGTTTCTCTTCTGCCTCAGGGAG
>NW_007170191.1:0-823 GCF_000164805.1 Carlito syrichta | reverse complement strand
TTTTTCTTTTTTTGTGTGTGTCTTTCTTTTGCTTTTGGGGTTGGTTCGTGTATATTTTATTCTTTTCCCTGTACTCTTGTGAAGAACGTTGTTCTTTTTTCCTTTTCTTCTGTGTTTAGTACTTTCTTAAGTATTTCATGTAGAGATGGTTTTGTGGCTGCATAAGTTCTTAGGGATTGGATATCTGGGAAAGATTTTAATTCTCCCTCACTGATGAAGCTTAGCTTGGCTGCGTAGGTTATTCTTGGTTGAAATTGTTTATCCTTTAGGACTTTGAAGATAGGGCTCCAAGCTCTCCTAGCCTGCAGGGTTTCTGCAGATAAATCTGCTGCTATTCTGATTGGTCTTCCATGGTGGGTGATCTGGCCTTTTTCTCTTGCTGCCTTTAGGATTTTTTCTTTTGTGCCTACTTTATTTAGGCGAATTATTATGTGTCTAGGAGTTGGTCTTCTCATTTGTTGTCTTGCGGGGGTTCTCTGAATCTCTTGTGTTTGAATTTTTGTATCACTGATTATATAAGGGAAATTTTCTTGAATGATCTCGTGGAAAGTTTGTTCCAATGTGGTCTCTGTTTCTCTTTCTGCCTCAGGGAGTCCGATTATTCTTAGGTTAGGCCTCTTGAGGTAGTCACTCATCTCTTGAAGGTTTTGTTCTGTCTTTTTTAGCTTATTTTCTGTGTTTTTAAGAGTTTGGGTTATTTCTATATTTTGGTCCTCAAGCTCTGAGATTCTTTCTTCTGCTTGGGTAATTCTGTTTTCCATGCTTATCAATTTGTTATTTATTTCATTCACAGTATTCTTTATTACTGTTATCTCAGATATCG
>NW_007170190.1:0-727 GCF_000164805.1 Carlito syrichta | reverse complement strand
CGGATTGGATATCTGGGAAAGATTTTAATTCTCCCTCACTGATGAAGCTTAGCTTGGCTGGGTAGGTTATTCTTGGTTGAAATTGTTTATCCTTTAGGACTTTGAAGATAGGGCTCCAAGCTCTCCTAGCCTGCAGGGTTTCTGCAGATAAATCTGCTGCTATTCTGATTGGTCTTCCATGGTGGGTGATCTGGCCTTTTTCTCTTGCTGCCTTTAGGATTTTTTCTTTTGTGCCTACTTTATTTAGGCGAATTATTATGTGTCTAGGAGTTGGTCTTCTCATTTGTTGTCTTGCGGGGGTTCTCTGAATCTCTTGTGTTTGAATTTTTGTATCACTGATTATATAAGGGAAATTTTCTTGAATGATCTTTTGGAAAGTTTGTTCCAATGTGGTCTCTGTTTCTCTTTCTGCCTCAGGGAGTCCGATTATTCTTAGGTTAGGCCTCTTGAGGTAGTCACTCATCTCTTGAAGGTTTTGTTCTGTCTTTTTTAGCTTATTTTCTGTGTTTTTAAGAGTTTGGGTTATTTCTATATTTTGGTCCTCAAGCTCTGAGATTCTTTCTTCTGCTTGGGTAATTCTGCTTTCCATGCTTATCAATTTGTTATTTATTTCATTCACAGTATTCTTTATTACTGTTATCTCAGATATCAGCTCCCTCCTAGTTTCTTCTTGTGTCTCCTCAATTCTTTTTAGTCTCTCCATTATTGTTTTGATATCTACATTTGC
>NW_007170189.1:0-456 GCF_000164805.1 Carlito syrichta | reverse complement strand
CCCGAGCGCCACGGGCGGGTGACGGTGACTGGGAGGGGGGACGCCCCCGAGACGCCGCCGCCGTGGAGGTCGGGCGGGGCGGGGCGGGAAGGTTGGGCTTGTGTTCGGCCGGCGGGGCTGCCGGGAGCGAGCGGGAAAGACAGATCGAGAGACATCGAGAGAGACCGAGGGAGACCGAGAGACATCGAGAGACACCGAGAGCGCGCCGGAGCCGCCGCCGCTCCCCTCGGGTCTCCCGGACGCCCACCCCCGGCGAGCATGGCCGCAGCCGCCGCAGCCCTCCTCCAGGCGCTGTTCCTCCTGCCCGCTCGGACCCGGGGCCCCGTGGCGGCAGGAAGCCCACGTAAGTACCACAGACGGCCGAGAACTCGCACCGGGCTCGCTGGAAAACTTTGGGTTTGTGTCGTGGCTGACATTTGGGGCTGGAGCTGCGGGACGTGCTCCTGGCAGCAAAGA
>NW_007170188.1:0-768 GCF_000164805.1 Carlito syrichta | reverse complement strand
AAAAAAACAAACAGCCCCATTACAAAGTGGGCTAAAGATATGAATAGACACTTCTCAAAAGAAGATGTACGGGCAGCCAAAGATACATGAAAAGATGCTCAGCCTCACTAGTCATCAAGCAGATGCAAATGAAAACTACACTAAGATACCACCCAACTCCAGCCAGGGTGGCCATCATCAATAACTCAAAAAATAACATGCTGGAGAGGATTTGGCGAAAAGGCAACACTTTGATACCGTTGGTGGGAGTGTAAACTAGTACAGCCTCTGTGGAAAACAGTGTGGTGATTACTAAAAGTTCTAAAAAAATCAACCTTCCATACGACCTCACAATCCCCCTACTGGGAATATACCCGGAAGAACTCAAATCACTCTATAAAGAAGATACAAAAAATTAGCCGGGTGTGGTAGCGTGCTCCTGTAGTTCCAGCTACTCGGAAGGCTGAGGCGGAAGGATCGCCAGAGCCCAGCAGGTGAGGCTGCGGTGGCCGGGATCAGCCACTGCACTCCAGTTTGAGCGACAGAGTGAGATACCAACTCAAAAAAAAAAAAAAAAAAAAGAAGATACTTACACATGTATGTTTATTGCAGCATTGTTCACAATAGCAAGAACATGGAACCAACTGTGTTGTCCATCAAAAGAGAACTGAATTAGAAAAATGTGGTACATATACACAATGGAATACTACACAGTCATAAAGAACAAAATTATCACATTTTCAGCAACCTGGATGAACTTAGAGTCTATAATACTGAGTGATCTTTCAG
>NW_007170187.1:0-795 GCF_000164805.1 Carlito syrichta | reverse complement strand
CCCCATTACAAAGTGGGCTAAAGATATGAATAGACACTTCTCAAAAGAAGATGTACGGGCAGCCAAAGATACATGAAAAGATGCTCAGCCTCACTAGTCATCAAGCAGATGCAAATGAAAACTACACTAAGATACCACCCAACTGCAGTCAGGGTGGCCATCATCAATAACTTAAAAAATAAAATGCTGGAGAGGATTTGGCGAAAAGGCAACACTTTGATACCGTTGGTGGGAGTGTAAACTAGTACAGCCTCTGTGGAAAACAGTGTGGTGATTACTAAAAGTTCTAAAAAATCAACCTTCCATACGACCTCATAATCCCCCTACTGGGAATATACCTGGAAGAACTCAAATCACTCTATAAAGAAGATACAAAAAGTTAGCCGGGTGTGGTAGCGTGCTCCTGTAGTTCCAGCTACTCGGAAGGCTGAGGCGGAAGGATCGCCAGAGCCCAGCAGGTGAGGCTGCGGTGGCCGGGATCAGCCACTGCACTCCAGTTTGAGCGACAGAGTGAGATACCAACTCAAAAAAAAAAAAAAAAAAAAGAAGATACTTACACATGTATGTTTATTGCAGCATTGTTCACAATAGCAAGAACATGGAACCAACTGTGTTGTCCATCAAAAGAGGACTGAATTAGAAAAATGTGGTACATATACACAATGAAATACTACACAGCCATAAAGAACAAAATTATCACATTTTTAGCAACCTGGATGAACTTAGAGTCTATAATACTGAGTGATCTTTCACAGAAACAAACTGAGCATCACATGTTCTCACTCATAAGTGGAC
>NW_007170186.1:0-5416 GCF_000164805.1 Carlito syrichta | reverse complement strand
GGAGTTGGTTTTCTCATTTCTTGTCTTGCAGGGGTTCTCTGAATCTCTTGTGTTTGAGTTTTTGCATCATTGATTAGATAAAGGAAGTTTTCTTGAATGATCTCATGGAAGATTTGTTCCAGTGTGGTCTCTGTCTCTCTTTCTGCCTCAGGAAGGCCAATTACTCTTTGATTCTGTCTCTTGAAGTAATCGCTCATCTCTTGAAGTTTTTTCTTCTGTCTTTTTGAGCTTGTTTTCTGTGTTTTTGAGAGTTTGGTTTAGTTCTATATTTTAGTCCTCAAGCTCTGAGATTTTTTCTTCTGCTTGGGTAATTCTGCTTTCCATGCTTATCAATTTGTTATTTATTTCATTCACAGTATTCTTTATTACTGTTATCTCAGATATCAGCTCCTTTCTAGTTTCTTCTTGAGTCTCCTCAATTCATTTTAATCTCTCCATTAATGTCTTGATATCTATGTTTGTAGCTTGAGACCAGTCATTCTGGGGGCTCTTCAATTTTTACATTCCGAAGTCAGTTTTCTCAGTGTCTGCCCTCCCAGGAGTCTGGGAGAGACCTATATTCTTCTTTTGCTTTTTCTTCCTTTGTGAAGATTTTTCTCTCGTCCCTTAGTGTATAAAGCCCCTTGAGCTTTAATCTCCAGCCTCTCCCCTCTGTTTTTGTTTCAGGCAGTTAGCCTACTGCCTGGGAGATCTGTGACAGTGGTCTCTATTTAGTGTTGGGGAGGGGTTTTGTCTCCTGTTTAATGATGTCAGCATGGGAACCAAGGTGGGGCTCTGATAGGTGGGTGTGGCAATGTGATGTAAATATGCCTTGAAAATGGCAGAGGTGGTAGTATTACTTTCACTTTTAGGGATGTGTGGGTCTCTAGGCGGGACCTGCTGCACAGCTGGGCGCTGGATCCAGGGTGCCACCAGCAGTCTGGGGTGGAGGAGAGGGTAGGGTGTTCCCTCCTCTGGAGCTGGAAGACTCTGACTGGCACCTTACACCAGCTTGGTGTTCTGCTCCCTTACACAGGTTTGCAGTCGCACACTGAGTGCCTCAGCCAGGGTGGGCCCAGGGATTCAGATCTCCAAAGCTTCAGAGAGCAGGTGGTGGCTCTGGGTCCCTCACAGGGCACTTCAGCCAGAAATGGGACTGGTATCTCTGAGGGGCAGGCGCCCAAAGTCTCCCTGGGTGACTGGCAGGTTGGTGCTGGGTGCTGGTCATGATCATGCAGCCAGGGAGGGAACTGGGATTCGGGATTCTGGGTTCCCCAGTCAACTGGAATCACATATAGTGGAGCAGACACAGTCGAGCTGCAATATCTGGCCCTGCGTGGGACCAAAGGTCCCCATGCCTCGTACCAGTGTGGCTGGTGGTGGGTAGGGGGATGCAGGAAGAAAAGTAAGGGTCATTTTGGGAACTCACGTTCGGAAAGTCTCACTGATCCATCTATGCCATTGCCATCTTCAGGTCAGTGTCTCTGTGATGGTTTTCATTGTCACAATCTTTCCCCACAATTGACACTCCAGTGACTAAACCAAATTCATAATGGGCGACAAGTGACTAGACTTTCTCCCAAATGGGTTCAGTGATTCCCCCTTCTCTGTGATGGGTGACCCAGTGAATTGTCTTACTCTGGGATTTGTGCCCTAGTTACTGAGCCTCTTCCATATCATTGCCCCAGTGCCCGACCTTCCTCCATTTTGGGTGTCCAGTGACTGTGCTTCTTCTGTGATTGGTGCCCAGTGACTAGCCCGCCTTGGTGATGGGTGTCTCATTTATGGAGCCTTCTAAATAATGGGTGTCCTATTGTCCTTCATTGGCTAGAATTCCTCTATGATTGGTGATTCAGTAACTGACTCTCCTCTGTAATTGGTGACTTAGTGACATGCCCTCATCTGTGATGGCTAACTCAGTGACTGGCATACTCCGTGATAGGTGCCTCAGTTACTATCCCTCCACTATTTTGAGCTACCCAGTGACTTGCCTACTCTGTGATGGGTGATCCAGTGAATTGCTCTCCTATGTGATGTGTACTCCAGTGACTACCTGTCCTCTGTGCTAATTGTCCCAGTAAGTGATTCTCATCTATGTGTGTCCAAGTTATTAATCTTACTACATATTGATGGTCTTCCTCTTAGATGGGATTTCTTGTGACTGAGTCTCCACCATAATGGATGCCTCAGTGACTAGTCCAACTCTGGGTTGAGTGACCTCATGTATGGTCTTCCTCTGTCATGGAAACACAGTTGTAGGCCCTCCTCCATAGTTGGTGCCTCAATTATCAGCTGTTTTTACGGGTGTTTCAGTGTCTAGCCCTTTGTGATGGGTGCCCCAGATATTTTTCTTCCTCTGTGATGTGTTTCTCAGTGAATACAAAGCTTCTTTTGCGTGTACTAGTGACTGATCTTGTTTCATAATTGGTACTCCAGTGAATAGCCCTCCTCTATCATGTGTGCCTCAGTAACTGGTTCTCTTCTGTGATGGGTACCCCAGTGACTAGCCCTCCTCTGTGATTAACGCCCCAGTCATTTTCCCTCCTCCTAATATGTTCTTCAATGACAGGACCTTCTCTTGGATGGGTGCCTCATATATTAGCCTTCATCTGTGATGGGTTCCTTGCTGATTGTTTTTCCCTGTGATTGGTGCCCAAGAGACAAGCCCTTTTCTGTGATGGTTTTTATTGTCACAATCTCTTCCCCACAATTGACACTCCAGTGACTAACCCAAATTAATAATGAAAGAATGGTTCTCTTTCTAACTGGAACCCCATGACTAACCCATGTGAGAGATGGATGCCTCGTGACAGACCCTATACTCTTATGTGTTCCCCTGTGACTGACCATATTTTCTGCTCTCCCAGGGAATGACCCTGCATTGTGATGGGTGCCCAGTGACTACATCTCTTCTGAAGTGATGTGTGCACCAGTGACAGTCTCTCCTCTATGAAAAGTGCCCCAGTGACTGACCTTTGTAATTGTTGCCCAGTGATTAGATTTTCTGTGTGATTGCAACCCTAGTGACTGGTTCTGCTTCATATTGGATGTCTCAGTGTCTAGTCCTCATCCATGAGAGGTGCTCCAGTGATTGGCCTCCTCAGTGATTTGTTTCCCAGTGACTAGACTTTATCTATAATGAATGCTCTAGTAATTAACACCTCGCTGCTTGGTGCCATCTTGACAAGTCTTCTTTTGTGATTGAGTGCCTTAGTGTATGACTCTCCTGTGTGGTGAATGGCACAGCGACTGACCTTCATTTCAAGGCTATCTTAGTGATTAACACTTCTCCGTGAGGATTAACCCCATGACTTGGCCCTTTGTGATGGATTTCCAAATTACTGGCCTGCCTGGTGATGGTTTCCCCATTGACTGGCCCTCCTCTGATATGGGTGCCCCATTTTCTGCACCTACTCCATAATAGGTGACCAAGTAACTGGTCCTTCTCAGAGATGTGTGCTCCATTGAATGACCTGTCTTGTGATGGTTGTCCTAGTGACTGGTTCTACTCCATAATGGGTGCAAAGTGACTGGCCCTTCTCTGTAGTAGGAGACACAGAGACCAGCTCTATTTTGTAATAAATGTCCCTGTGAATGGGTCTCCTCCTTATGTGTGCCCTAGTGATTGGTCTTCTGTGAAGGGTGTCTCAGTGACAATCTCTCCTCTGTGATAAGTGCCCAGTGACTGGCTCTCCTCTGAATTGGGTGTCTCAGTGACAGGCTTTCTTTCATGATGGTTGTCATAAAGATGGCTCTCCAATGTCTTGCACACTGTGATGGTTGACACAGTGATTGCTCCCCTTTTGTGGAGGGTACTTCAGTTGGCAGGTCCTACTTGTGATAGGAGTCCCAGGAGGTGGCCCTAGTGACTACGCTTATTATGTGTTTGGTGCCCTAATGACCATCTTTCCTATGTGTTGGGTGTCCAAGCAACTGGGTCTCCTCTGTGATGGTTGAATCAGTGACTGAGCCTCTTCCAAAATGGGTTCACCACGTACTGGATCTCCATAATGGATGCCTCAGTGATTGACCTTATTCCATTATGATTGCCACATTGACTACCCCTCCACTGTGATGGGTCTTCCAGTGGTTAGACCTTGTCTGTGAGTGATGCTCCTGTGACTGGTCTGCCTCTGTGATGGGTGCCATCATGACTGGTCTCTCCTCTTATGGCTGCCCAGTGACCACCACTACTAAGTGATGTGTAACCTAGTGACTGTATTTCCTTTTGGATGGGTGCTCCGGAGACTGTCCCTGTTATGTGATTGCTGTCCCATTGACTGACCCTCTTCTGTGATAAGTGTTTCAGTCACTAAATCTTCTCTGTGATGGGTGCCCAGTACCTGCCCCTCCTTTCTGATAACTTCCCTAAGCTATTGCTCCTCCTTCATGGTTGAAGCCTCACTGACTAGTCCTTCTCTCTGATGGGTGCACAGTGGAGAGTCCTCCTCTGTGATGGCTGACCCAGTGATTATGTCTCCTCCATGATTATTATCTCAGTAACTGGCCCTCTTCTATGATGGGTGTCCCAGTGACTAGCTCTCCTCTGTGGTGAATGCATTTGTTAATGACCCTTCTCTGTGATGAGTGTCTCATTGATTTGCCCTCCTCTGTGATTGGTGCCCTAGTTACTACTCCTCCTTTGTGATGGGTTCCTCAGTGCATGGATCTCCTGTGTGGTGAGTGGCACAGTGACTGACCCTCATTTTATGGCTATCTTAGTGACTTAGTGACAGTGACTCTTCCTCATGTTATGGGTGCCTCAGTGAATATCCTTCTTCTGTGATCAGTTCCACTGTTGCTGACCCTCCTCCATTATAGGTTTCCCTGGAATTTGGTCTCCGTTCTGATTGATTACCCAGTGACTAGCCCTCCTCTGTGATAGCTGTTCCACTTACTGTGACATCCATAATGGGTATCCCAGTGACAGGAGGTTCCTGTGATTGGTGGCCCAGTGAATATGACACTTCTGTGTTGGGTATTACATTGAAAGAGCCTCCTTCATAATTGATTCCTTAGTGATTGCCTCTCCTTTGTGATTTGTGATCCAATGATTTCTTGTTTTGCCATTAGCAAGATGTCATGTAGATATTGTGACGGATGAACCGTGTAAAAGATGATTCTTTGTTCTCCTTAGCTAGAGATCATATAGATTCTGCATATGAAGACTGCTATTACCGATGTTCCAGCTTCCAAACCCTGATTTTTGTTTAGCCCACAGCAGATGGCCTGTTGATTTTAGGACTGAGGATTGCTATAACCCCGATTCTTTTTCTTCCTTGGCAAGGGGCTGTGTATTTTCCTGTATATTAGAACTCTCATTAGATACATCCTGCTTCAAAACTCTGATTCTTTTGGAACTTTCCAAGATGGTGTGTAGATTTTTGGGATTGAGGACTCATGTAACCCACATTCCTTATTCTTCTTACCCAAAGGT
>NW_007170185.1:0-762 GCF_000164805.1 Carlito syrichta | reverse complement strand
CCACACCAAAGCAAGGGCAGGCATTGGGGGATTTGAGACTGGAAAGTGTTGAGCTTGGGTGACCTTCACATGAGTGGTTTTGGGGGGAAGGCCTCAGGGCAGGTTTGCAGGAGAATCTCTTTCTCTCTCTCTTTTTTCTTTCTTTCTTTCTTTCTTTCTTTCTTTCTTTCTTTCTTTCTTTCTTTCTTTCTTTCTTATTTCTTTCTTTTCTCTCCTCACTAGGTTGCCCAGGCTGCTCTCAAATCACCCAACTCAGTCCATCCTCTCAGCCTTGGCCTCCCAAACTGCTGCAATCTCAGGTTTTCCATTTGGTCGACATCCTAGTCTTCCTGCCTTGTCTTGAACTCTGGGCTGGAGATGATACCTCCACCGAGGACTGCCCTACCCAAGGTTTTCTGGATTTTGCTTGGGGTTGAGTTGGGGGCTTGTAATGGTGTCAAACCTGGTCTCAAGCTCCAGGGCTCTGGACATCTTCCCGTCTCAGGTTCTCAGAGTGCTGAGGAGACAGGTGTGAGTCACCTGGCCATCCCACCCTCCTGACGTTTTGACAGTTATGCCCTCCCTTTCCCTGAGGCGGCCCCTGGGAGTTGTGAATGGGCCAAACTTGGGGAACAAGGCAGGCAGAGGGGTGGGCGCCTGGGTGGAGAAACACCCTTGCACCAGGCACTCCCACTGGGGTTGGTTCAACTGTTGAATCTGGCCACCTTCACTGAGGTGCCTGGTCTTTGGAAGGGAGTGGGTCTCGCAGTGGGGCCCCGATGG
>NW_007170184.1:0-770 GCF_000164805.1 Carlito syrichta | reverse complement strand
CAGTTAAGTTAGCTGGCAAAGTCAGCTGGCTAGCTCGTCAGCTAATAAGTTAAGTCAGATGGCGAAGTTAGTTGTCTAGGTCATCAGTTAAGGAATTAAGTCAGTTAGCTAAGTCAGCTGGATAACTAGTCAGCTAGCTAGCTAAGTCAGCTAGCTAACTAATTAAGTCAACTAGTTAAGTCAACTACTTATGTCAGCTAGCAAACTAGTTAAGTCAGGTAGCTAAGTCAGCTAGCTAACTAGTTAGGTCAGCTATATAATTCAGCTGGTTAAGTCAGTTAGCTAGCTAGTTAGCTAACTAGCTAAGTCAGCTGTTTAAGCCAGCTAGCTAGCTAGTTAGCTAATGAGTTAATCAGCTGGTTAAGTCAACTAGATAGCTACTTAGCTAACGAGTTAAGTCAGCTGGTTATGTCAGCTAGCTAGCTAGTTAGCTAATGAGTTAAGTCAACTGGTTAACTCAGCTAGCTAGCTAGCTAGCTAACGAGTTAAGTCAGCTGCTTAAGTCAACTAGCTAGCTAGATAGCTAATGAGTTAAGTCAGCTGGTTAAGTCAGCTAGCTAGCTAGTTAGCTAATGAGTTAAGACAGCTAGCTAACTCAGTCAAATAACTAGTTAGCTAACGAGTTAATCAGCTAGCTATGTCAGCTAGATAACTAGTTAGCTAACTAGTTAATTCAGCTTGATAAGTCAGCTAGCTAACTAGTTAAGTCAGCCAGACAAGTCAGCTAGTTAAGTCAGCTAGCTAACTAGTTAATTCAGCTAGCTAAGCCC
>NW_007170183.1:0-789 GCF_000164805.1 Carlito syrichta | reverse complement strand
CTAAAGTAGCTGACTTAACTATTCAGCTAGCTAGCCAGCTGACTTAACTAGCTCTCTACCTATCTAGCCTCCTGTATAGCCAACTGACTTAACTAGGTCACTAATTAGTTAGCCAGTTGGCTAGCCAGCATACTTAACAAGCTGTCTTAACTAGCTGGCCTGTTTCTAGCCATTTGAATTTACTAGCACGTTTCATAACTAGCCAGCTGGCTATCCAGCTGAATTAACTAGGTGACTTATCAAGCAAGCCAGGTGTCTAGCCAGCTGATTTAAATAACAAGCTACCTAGCTAACCAGCGGGCTGGTCAGCTGACTTAACTAGGTGAATTAACTATCTAGCCAGCTGGCTACACAGCTAAAAAAACTAGCTAGCTACCTAGCTAGCCAGGTGACTAGCAAGCTGACTTAACTAGCTGACTTAACTAGCTAACCAGCTGGTTAGGAAACTGACTTAATTGTCTAGCTACCTAGCTAGCCAGCAGGCAATCCAGTTGACTTTACTAGCTGAAATAACTAGCAAGCCAGCTGGATAACCCTCTGACATAACTAACTTTTTACCTAGCTAGGTAGCTGGCTAGACATCTGTCTTAACCAGCGGACTTAACTAGCTAGCTACCTGCTAGGCAGCTGGCTAGCCAGCTGACTGAACTAACTGACATAACTACCTAGCCAGCTGACTTAACTAGCTGACTTAGCCATCTATGTAGCTACCCAGCTGATTTAACTAGCTGACTTAACTAGCTAGCTACTGAGCTAGCCAGCTGGCTGGCCAGCTGACTTAACTAGCTG
>NW_007170182.1:0-948 GCF_000164805.1 Carlito syrichta | reverse complement strand
GATTCCATGATGCCTGCCGTGCTTACATTAAGGACACAGGTGCACAATTTCAATACAAATCGTTCAAAGTGTTTTCCATAATGTTCAATGAATCATTCATATTATACTCTTTGCTCTATACCCTGATTAATACAAAAACCTTTCCTGAGTTAACTCTAGGTTCAATCCAAGTTCACTGATTCCCAATATTTTTAACAATTAATATTATCAACTTAACACTATACTATAATCTATAAGTTTAGTTAAATGACTTAACTGTCAGTTATACCATTATCCTATTACGATTTAACGTAATGCCTTATAACTCAGTTAAAACTTATTCTTAAACTACCAAACTTTACTATAATTCATATGTTTCATATATCCAAACTTTAATTTTTATATAATCTAATGATTGACCTTTAATACTATGCTATATCCTATTAAGCTAATACCTTATCGTTAATTCTTTTATAAATCGTATAGTAACTATTACACTTGAATAATGTAGCAAAAGGAAACAAAAGAGCAAGCATAAATTTAGGCAACTATGAGTGTATATGTATATATTTTATCCTAACAAGTCTACTCTAAAAATCAAATAGTAGCTGTCACACTCTTGAACAAGGAAATGCAGGGTTGCCAAGATGGCGGCCATGGGCTGATGCAGACAGAGTTTCGATAATTAACGAAACAAAAGAAAACGTTCTGCCTGGCTAGGGGCAGGGGGACAAAACTATCATGGTAATTTAGTTTCTAATCTTAGCCCTAGGGGAAACAGCTTTCGGGAACAAGAGCTGACTACCCAGTCTACCAGGAAATAGAAGTTAAAAAAATATCTAGAAAGAAGTAAAACTTAGAAAGACAGAGAGAAATAATTCTGCTATGCACTTTCCATCAGGTGTATTGAGATTTACTTATAAGTTTTACTGCCATGTATGCACACTGGTCACTAAATCACACGCCAAT
>NW_007170181.1:0-797 GCF_000164805.1 Carlito syrichta | reverse complement strand
GGGGAATTGCTGGGTCATATGGAAGATCAATTTCTAGTTCTTTTAAAAATGGCCACTTTGTCTTTCTAAGAGTTTACATAGTTTGCATTTCCACTAGCAGTGTAGAAGCCTTTCTTTTTTTCCACATCCTTGCCAACATCTGTTGTTATTTGTATTTTAATGATGGCCATTCTTTTTTTTTTTTGAGTTGGAGTCTCACTCTGTCACTCAGACTGGAGTGCAGTGGCCTCTCCCGGCCATTGCAGCCTCGACCTGCTGGGCTCCAGTGATTCTTCTACTTCAGCCGTTCAAGTAGCTGGAACTACAAGCGCGTGCTACCACACCCGGCTAATTTTTGATTTATTGTAGAGATGAGGTCTCGCCAAGTTGCCCAGGCGGGTCTCGAACCCAAGGGCTCCGGCAATCCACTCACCTCAGCCTCCCAAAGTGCTGGGATTATAGGCTGAGCCACTGAGCCCGGCCATGATGGCCATTCTTACTGGGCTTAGGTGGTATTTCAGTGTGGTTTTTGGTTTGCATTTTTTTGATGATGCCTGAGGCTGAGCACTTTTTCAAGTGTCTGTTGGCTTCCCCAATATCTTCTTTTGAGAAGAGTCCATTTATCTCTTTCGTCCACTTTTAAAAGAGACTGCTTGTTTCTTTTTTTTTTTTTCCTTTCGGGCATTTGAGTTCCTTGTACATCTTAGATGTTAGGCCTTTTTCAAATATTCAATTCACAATATTTTGCATTCGGTGGCTGTTCCTCTGCTCTCTTGATGGATTGTTTCCTTTGCAGAAGCCCATTAATGTGCTTGTCT
>NW_007170180.1:0-791 GCF_000164805.1 Carlito syrichta | reverse complement strand
GTTATTTGTATTTAATGATGGCCCATCTTTTTTTTTTTTTTTGAGTTGGAGTCTCACTCTGTCACTCAGACTGGAGTGCAGTGGCCTCTCCCGGTCACTGCAGCCTCGACCTGCTGGGCTCCGGTGATCTTCTACTTCAGCCTTTCAAGTAGCTGGAACTACAAGCGCGTGCTACCACACCCGGCTAATTTTTGATTTATTGTAGAGATGAGGTCTCGCCAAGTTGCCCAGGCGGGTCTCGAACCCACGGGCTCCGGCAATCCACTCACCTCAGCCTCCCAAAGTGCTGGGATTATAGGCTGAGCCACTGAGCCCGGCCATGATGGCCATTCTTACTGGGCTTAGGTGGTATTTCAGTGTGGTTTTTGATTTGCATTTTTTTGATGATGCCTGAGGCTGAGCACTTTTTCAAGTGTCTGTTGGCTTCCCCAATATCTTCTTTTGAGAAGAGTCCATTTATCTCTTTCATCCACTTTTAAAAGAGACTGCTTGTTTCTTTTTTTTTTTTTCCTTTCGGGCATTTGAGTTCCTTGTACATCCTAGATGTTAGGCCTTTTTCAAATATTCAATTAACAATATTTTGCATTTGGTGGCTGTTCCCCTGCTCTCTTGATGGATTGTTTCCTTTGCAGAAGCCCATTAGTGTGCTTGTCTATCTTTTTTCTTAAGGTATTTGCCTTTAGCGTTCTGAATTGGAATTGGTTGCCAGTTCCAATTTCCATAAGGAGGGTGTCTTCTGCATTTTCTAAGATTCTTAGACTTTGAGGTTTTCCATTTATGTCTCTAATCCA
>NW_007170179.1:0-809 GCF_000164805.1 Carlito syrichta | reverse complement strand
GGTTTTTGATTTGCATTTTTTTGATGATGCCTGAGGCTGAGCACTTTTCAAGTGTCTGTTGGCTTCCCCAATATCTTCTTTTGAGAAAAGTCCATTTATCTCTTTCGTCCACTTTTAAAAGAGACTGCTTGTTTCTTTTTTTTTTTCCTTTCGGGCATTTGAGTTCCTTGTACATCCTAGATGTTAGGCCTTTTTCAAATATTCAATTCACAATATTTTGCATTCGGTGGCTGTTCCCCTGCTCTCTTGATGGATTGTTTCCTTTGCAGAAGCCCATTAGTGTGCTTGTCTATCTTTTTTCTTAAGGTATTTGCCTTTAGCGTTCTGAATTGGAATTGGTTGCCAGTTCCAATTTCCATAAGGGTGTCTTCTGCATTTTCTAAGATTCTTAGACTTTGAGGTTTTCCATTTATGTCTCTAATCCATTTAGAGTTAATTTTTGTGTATGGGGATACGGAGGGGTCCTGTTTCAATCTTCCGCCTGTCGTCAGCCAGTTTTCCCAGCATTATTTCCTGAATAGGTTCTCTTCCCTGAGACCATATCTCCACTCTATAGAATGATGAAAAGAGGAAACTAATGGAAGCAATAAACACGTACACACACACTCCAAAACAAACTGGAATAACAATAAAGCTAAGCGAAAATATCAGCAACAAAAAGATCCCCAAGAAAACTAAACACACACATACATGCCTAGCACAATGTGAATAGGGACAACGAGCAGAAAGACTGAAGGAAACAAAAGGGGGAGGGTTAACATGGAAACCTCACACATCTATTTACATATCCCTGAAAGTATAAGAATGAT
>NW_007170178.1:0-826 GCF_000164805.1 Carlito syrichta | reverse complement strand
CGGAGGGGTCCTGTTTCAATCTTCCGCCTGTCGTCAGCCAGTTTTCCCAGCATTATTTCCTGAATAGGTTCTCTTCCCTGAGACCATGTCCCCACTCTATAGAATGATGAAAAGAGGAAACTAATGGAAGCAATAAACACGTACACACACACTCCAAAACAAACTGGAATAACAATAAAGCTAAGCGAAAATATCAGCAACAAAAAGATCCCCAAGAAAACTAAACACACACATACATGCCTAGCACAATGTGAATAGGGACAACGAGCAGAAAGACTGAAGGAAACAAAAGGGGGAGGGTTAACATGGAAACCTCACACATCTATTTACATATCCCTGAAACTATTAAGAATGATTATGAAAAAGACTCAGAAGAACGAAAGAACAAAAACCAGCAACAACATCAAAAGATAAACATTCAATCACTCACATACAAATAAACAGAAAATGACGAATAAAAGCAGAAAGAAACAAAAAAGAAAAGGAAAAGAAAAAAATTGGGGGGGGAAGATGCAGATCAAACCCTCACTAACACATTTATGCACAACGAAAAAATGTTTTTAAAAGAGATGAACTAACAAGAAGAGTTAAATTTTTTAAATTAAAAAGTAATTGAAAATTTAAAAAGCAAAAACCAAACAACAACAACAAAAAAAACCCCTGCCCTCTTGTGGCAGGCGCTGTAATTTTTCCTCTAATCAGATCTGTCCTGCAGAGCCACCTCTTTTTCACTCTTCTCAGGGAATAATGCAGGGAAGGACGAGGGACAGTGTAGGTGGGTGGGGCTGCAGGCCTCCCCTCCCACTCTCCTATGGTCAGGAGATCT
>NW_007170177.1:0-824 GCF_000164805.1 Carlito syrichta | reverse complement strand
GGGTCCTGTTTCATCTTCCGCCTGTCGTCAGCCAGTTTTCCCAGCATTATTTCCTGAATAGGTTCTCTTCCCTGAGACCATGTCCCCACTCTATAGAATGATGAAAAGAGGAAACTAATGGAAGCAATAAACACGTACACACACACTCCAAAACAAACTGGAATAACAATAAAGCTAAGCGAAAATATCAGCAACAAAAAGATCCCCAAGAAAACTAAACACACACATACATGCCTAGCACAATGTGAATAGGGACAACGAGCAGAAAGACTGAAGGAAACAAAAGGGGGAGGGTTAACATGGAAACCTCACACATCTATTTACATATCCCTGAAACTATTAAGAATGATTATGAAAAAGACTCAGAAGAACGAAAGAACAAAAACCAGCAACAACATCAAAAGATAAACATTCAATCACTCACATACAAATAAACAGAAAATGACGAATAAAAGCAGAAAGAAACAAAAAAGAAAAGGAAAAGAAAAAAATTGTGAGGGGAAGATGCAGATCAAACCCTCACTAACACATTTATGCACAACGAAAAAATGTTTTTAAAAGAGATGAACTAACAAGAAGAGTTAAATTTTTTAAATCAAAGAGTAATTGAAAATTTAAAAAGCAAAAACCAAACAACAACAAAAAAAAAACCCTGCCCTCTTGTGGCAGGCGCTGTAATTTTTCCTCTAATCAGGTCTGTCCTGCAGAGCCACCTCTTTTTCACTCTTCTCAGGGAATAATGCAGGGAAGGACGAGGGACAGTGTAGGTGGGTGGGGCTGCAGGCCTCCCCCTCCCACTCTCCTATGGTCAGGGAGATCTCTGG
>NW_007170176.1:0-1000 GCF_000164805.1 Carlito syrichta | reverse complement strand
CATGCCTAGCACAATGTGAATAGGGACAACGAGCAGAAAGACTGAAGGAAACAAAAGGGGGAGGGTTAACATGGAAACCTCACACATCTATTTACATATCCCTGAAACTATTAAGAATGATTATGAAAAAGACTCAGAAGAACGAAAGAACAAAAACCAGCAACAACATCAAAAGATAAACATTCAATCACTCACATACAAATAAACAGAAAATGACGAATAAAAGCAGAAAGAAACAAAAAAGAAAAGGAAAAGAAAAAAATTGTGAGGGGAAGATGCAGATCAAACCCTCACTAACACATTTATGCACAACGAAAAAATGTTTTTAAAAGAGATGAACTAACAAGAAGAGTTAAATTTTTTAAATCAAAGAGTAATTGAAAATTTAAAAAGCAAAAACCAAACAACAACAAAAAAAACCCCTGCCCTCTTGTGGCAGGCGCTGTAATTTTTCCTCTAATCAGGTCTGTCCTACAGAGCCACCTCTTTTTCACTCTTCTCAGGGAATAATGCAGGGAAGGACGAGGGACAGTGTAGGTGGGTGGGGCTGCAGGCCTCCCCTCCCACTCTCCTATGGTCAGGGAGATCTCTGGTGGGGAGGTACAGGACTGTCTCTTCCCCAGGTATGAACTCTTACTGGGGTGTCACAGTCAGACCTATCCTGGAATGGAGTTCTCCTATTGTGACTGATGTCCAGGCTCCACCTGTGTTTGTCCCTCCCAGTTGTGGTCCAGCTGTGTGGGTCTGACATTCAGAGGATTGCTGGGAAGGAGGGGGTTTGTGTCAGCCCAAGACTCACCACTGATCTCTTTGGAGTTCTTCCTCCTCCCTCCTGGCCACACGCTTTGTCTCACAGCTGGATCAGGGTAGGGGATGGGGCGCCTGGAACTCAGCACTCATCAGGTCCCTCTGAAGTTTGTGCTCTCTGGATATTGCCTTTGGGCCATGGTCAAGCCCTGAATAGTTGATCCATCAGTCACAGAGATCGGATCTGTGGGTC
>NW_007170175.1:0-805 GCF_000164805.1 Carlito syrichta | reverse complement strand
CAACTACCTCGTCAGCTAGTTAAGTCAGGCAACTAGACAGCTAGCTAGTTAAGTCAGCCAGCTAGTCAGCTAGCTAGTCAGCTAGCTATTTAAGTCAGCTAGCTAGCTAACTTGCCAGTTAGTGAGCTAGTTAAGTCAGCTGGCTATACAGCTAGATATCTTGTATGCTAGCTAGTATGTCAGCTAGATAGCCAGCTAGCTAGTCAGCTATCTAGTTAAGTCAGGTAGTATGTAAGCTAGTTACTTAACTATCTAGTCAGCTAGCAGTTCTGCTAGCTGGTCAGCTAATTAGTGGGCTCACTTGCATTCCATCAGGTCATCTAAATAGTCTGCTCCCTCACCTACCAATTGGTCAGCAAATTAGTCACCTCGATCACCAGTCAATAGGTCAACTAACTTGTAGGCTCACTCACAAGCCAACAGGACAGCTAACTAGTCAGCTTGCTTGCCTTGCTCACCAGCCAACTAGTTAAGGCAGTTCACCAGTTGACTCGCTCGCCAGCCAACTAGTTAAGGCATCTCACCCGTTGGTTCACTCACTGGCCAATTAGTTAAGTTGATTCACCCGTTGGCTCACTCGCCGGGTGACTTGTTAATTTTTCTGACCAATCGGCTCACTCGCTAGCTAACTAAACTCAGCTGATCAGTCGCCTCACTCACATGCCGACTAGTTAAGTCAGCTCATCAGTCGGCTCACTTGCAGGCCAACTAGTTAAGTCAGCTGACCAGTGGGCTCACTCACCGGCCGACTGGCTAAGTCAGCTGACCAGTCAGCTCACTCGCAGCTGACTAGTTAAGTCAGCTG
>NW_007170174.1:0-503 GCF_000164805.1 Carlito syrichta | reverse complement strand
GGTGACTTGTTAATTTTTCTGACCAATCGGCTCACTCGCTAGCTAACTAAACTCAGCTGATCAGTCGCCTCACTCACATGCCGACTAGTTAAGTCAGCTCATCAGTCGGCTCACTTGCAGGCCAACTAGTTAAGTCAGCTGACCAGTGGGCTCACTCACCGGCCAACTGGCTAAGTCAGCTGACCAGTCAGCTCACTCGCAGGCTGACTAGTTAAGTCAGCTGACCAGTGGGTTCATTCACCGGCCGGCTGGCTAAGTCTGCTGACCATTCAGCTCACTCGCTGGCAGTCTCGTTAAGTAAGCTCACCTGTGTGCTCGCTCACTGGCTGACTAGTTAAGTCAGCTAAGCTGTCGGTCGACTAGTCGGCCAACTAGTTAAGTCAACTAACCAAACAGCTTAGCAAGCAAGTCGGCCAAAAAAATAGGTCAGCTAACTAATCGCCCAACTAGTCGACCAACTAGTTTGGTCAGCAAACCAGCAGGCCACATGTTAACCTTGCTAA
>NW_007170173.1:0-1090 GCF_000164805.1 Carlito syrichta | reverse complement strand
TAGTTAAGTCAGCTGACCAGTGGGTTCATTCACCGGCCGGCTGGCTAAGTCTGCTGACCATTCAGCTCACTCGCTGGCAGTCTCGTTAAGTAAGCTCACCTGTGTGCTCGCTCGCTGGCTGACTAGTTAAGTCAGCTAAGCTGTCGTCCGACTAGTCGGCCAACTAGTTAAGTCACCTAACCAAACAGCTTAGCAAGCAAGTCGGCCAAAAAAATAGGTCAGCTAACTAATCGTCCAACTAGTCGACCAACTAGTTTGGTCAGCAAACCAGCAGGCCACATGTTAACCTTGCTAATCAGTGGGCCAACTCGTAAGTCAGCCTGTTAGCCCAGTTACCTAGTCGGTCGACTTGTCGGCCGAGTTGTTAAGCCAGTTAACAAGTTGGCCGAGTAGTCAGCCTATGTATTAAAAACAGCTAAGAAGTCAGCCGTCTCCTCAGCCAAAAAGTTGTCCCCTAACTAATCGGTTAACCAACCAGTTAAGTCAGCTAGTTAACTCGTTTACCAATGAGTTAAAACAGTTAGCTAACTCTTTATCCAACTCGCTAAGTCAACTAGCTTTCTCATTATCCAACTAGCTAAGTTAGCTAGCTGAGTCAGCTAGCTAACTAGCTAGGTAACTAAGTCAAATAGCTAACTAGTTAGCTAATTATTTAAGTCAGCTACTTAAATCTGCCTCCTAACCAGTTAGCTTATTATTAAATCGGCTAGTTATTCAGCTAGTTAAATATTTAGCTAACTATTTAATTCAGGTAGTTGTCAGCTAGCTAACTAGTTAAGTCAGCCAGTTAAGTCAACTAGCTAAGTAGTTAAGACAGCTAGATAAGTCAGATAGTAAAGTAAGCTTTCTAAATTAGCCAGCTGGATAGGACAGCTAGCTAGCTAGGAAGCTAATGGGTTACATCAGCAGGATGAGTCAGTTAGTTAGCTAGTTAACTAATGGGTTAAATCAGCCAATTGAGTCAGCTAGCTAGCTTGTTAGCAAACGGGTTGAATCAGTTACTGGAGTAGGCTAGCTTGCTAGTTAGCTACGAGTAGAGTAGCTGATGAGTCAGCTGGCTAGCTAGTTACTAACAAGTTAAGTCAACTGG
>NW_007170172.1:0-746 GCF_000164805.1 Carlito syrichta | reverse complement strand
AAGTCAACTAGCTAAATAGTTAAGACAGCTAGATAAGTCAGATAGTAAAGTAAGCTTTCTAAATTAGCCAACTGGATAGGACAGCTAGCTAGCTAGAGAGCTAATGAGTTACATCAGCAGGATGAGTCAGTTAGTTAGCTAGTTAACTAATGGGTTAAATCAGCCAATTGAGTCAGCTAGCTAGCTAGTTAGCAAGCGGGTTGAATCAGCTACTGGAGTAGGCTAACTTGCTAGTTAGCTAACGAGTAGAGTAGCTGGATGAGTCAGCTGGCTAGCTAGTTAGCTAACAAGTTAAATCTCCTGGTAGCGTCAGTTAGCTAACTCGTTAGATAACGAGTTAATTCAGATAATTAATTCACCTAGCTAACACATTAGATAACCAGTAAGCTAACTAGTTATCTAATTGGTTAAGTCAGCTAGGTATGTAGGCAGTTCACTATTTAAGTCAGCTTGTTAGCTAGGTAGCTAGCTAGTTAGCTAACTATTTAAGTCAACTGGCTAGCTAGGTAGCTAGCTATTTAGCTAAATATTTGTCAGCTGGTTAGCTAGGTAACTAGCTACTTAAGTCAGCTAGTTAAGTCAGCTGACTAGTCAACTGGCATGCTAGGTAGCGACCTAGTTAAGTCAGTTGGCTAGCTAACTGGTTAGCTGGCTAATTCAGCTAGTTAAGAGAACTGGTTAGTAAACTGGCAAGTTAGCTAACTAGATAGTTAAGTTATTTAGGTAGATACCTGGCTAGCCAGTGA
>NW_007170171.1:0-827 GCF_000164805.1 Carlito syrichta | reverse complement strand
CCCCATTGGTAGGTGGTGGGGGCTTTGTCGAAGATGAGTTGGTTGAGAAATTGAGGTTTGCTCTGGAATCTCAATTCTGTTCCATTGATCTATATGCCTGTTCCTGTACCAATATCAAGCTGTTTTGATGATTGTAGCTTTATAGTAAAGTTTGAAATCTGGTACTGTGATACCACCTGCTTTGTTTTTTTTTGCTGAGGATTGTTCTGGCTATTCTTGGACGTTTGTGTTTCCATATGAATTCCTGTGTTGTTTTTTCTAGGTCTGAGAAGAATGTTGTTGGTAATTTGATGGGTATTGCATTGAATTTGTAGATTGCCTTAGGTAAGATGGACATCTTCACAATGTTGATTCTTGCGATCCATGAGCATGGGATGTTTTTCCACTTGTTCATGTCAGCTTTGATTTCTTTCAGCAGTGTTTTGTAATTTTCATTGTAAAGGTCTTTCACGTCTCTGGTTAGGAAGATGCCAAGGTATTTCATTTTTTTTGTGGCTATTGTGAATGGAACTGTGTTTTTTATTTGGGTTTCTGTTTGTTTATTATTGGTGTAGAGAAATGCGATTGTCTTTTGTACATTTATTTTGTATCCTGAGATTTTGCCAAAGGCTTTTATCAATGTAAGGAGGCCTTTGACAGATTCTCTTGGGTTTTCAAGGTACACCATCATATCATCTGCATAGAGATATAACTTGACTTCCTCTTTTCCTATTTGAATACCTCTGATTGCCTCCTCTTCTCTGATTGCTTTAGCCAGGACTTCCAATACAATGTTGAACAGGAGGGGAGAGAGTGGGCATCCTTGTCTAGTTCCAGTTTTCAGGGGA
>NW_007170170.1:0-829 GCF_000164805.1 Carlito syrichta | reverse complement strand
TGTAGCTTTATAAGTAAAGTTTGAAATCTGTACTGTGATACCACCTGCTTTGTTTTATGCTGAGAATGTCTGGCTATCTGGACGTTTGTGTTTCCCATATAAATTCCTGTGTTGTTTTTCTAGGTCTGAGAAGAATGTTGTTGGTAATTTGATGGGTATTGCATTGAATTTGTAGATTGCCTTAGGTAAGATGGACATCTTCACAATGTTGATTCTTGCGATCCATGAGCATGGGATGTTTTTCCACTTGTTCATGTCAGCTTTGATTTCTTTGAGCAGTGTTTTATAATTTTCATTGTAAAGGTCTTTCACGTCTCTGGTTAGGAAGATGCCAAGGTATTTCATTTTTTTTGTGGCTATTGTGAATGGAACTGTGTTTTTTATTTGGGTTTCTGTTTGTTTATTATTGGTATAGAGAAATGCGATTGTCTTTTGTACATTTATTTTGTATCCTGAGATTTTGCCAAAGGCTTTTATCAATGTAAGGAGGCCTTTGACAGATTCTCTTGGGTTTTCAAGGTACACCATCATATCATCTGCATAGAGATATAACTTGACTTCCTCTTTTCCTATTTGAATACCTCTGATTGCCTCCTCTTCTCTGATTGCTTTAGCCAGGACTTCCAATACTATGTTGAACAGGAGGGGAGAGAGTGGGCATCCTTGTCTAGTTCCAGTTTTCAGGGGAATTGGTTCCAATTTTTGTCCATTTAGGAGTATGCTGGCTGTGGGTTTCTCATAGATGGCTTTTACTATTTTGAGGTATGTTCCCCGTATGCCTAGATGTTCAAGGGTTTTTATCAAGAATGGGTGCTGGATTTTATCAAAA
>NW_007170169.1:0-779 GCF_000164805.1 Carlito syrichta | reverse complement strand
GACTTTCTGATATTAATTGAAGAAAAAATGAGTGCTCTTAAATAATTTTTTAAGATCAGGAAACAAAAAGAAGTTAGAAGGAGACAAATTAGAAATATAAGGTGGAGGTCTAATGATTTTTCATCAAAACACTCCCAAAATTGCCTTCTTTGATGAAAAGAATGAGCAAGAGCCTTATGATAGTGGGAAAGGACACTAGGGTGAATCTTTTCCGGGTGGTTTTCCTGCTAAAGCTTTGAGTAACTCAAAGCACTCTCATAATAACGTTTGAAAAAGACAGACTGAGAACGAGAAATGCATTTTTATCTTGCTCCTAAACCTTAATACAATGATGAGAAAATAAAAGTTATATTCTGGAAAAATACATAATTTATGTAAAGACAAATTTACCAACTTTGTCTTTTCAAAAACACAAGCCAGGCTTGGTGACTCAGCCTGTAATCTCACGCCTTTGGGAGGCTGAGTTGAGTGGATTGCCTGAGCCCACGGGTTCGAGACCCGCCTGGGCAGCAAGACCTCATCTCTATAAAAAAATCAAAAAATTAGCTGGGCGTGGTAGCGCGCTACTGTAGTTCCAGCTACTTGGAAGGCTGAGGCGGAAGGATCGCCGGAGTCCAGCAGGTCGAGTTTGTGGTGGCCGGGAGCAGCCACTGCACTCCAGTCTGGGCAACAGAGTGAGACTCCAACTCAAAAAAAACCCAAAAAAACCCCCAGAGACTTCCAAAGCACAACCTGCATTAACCCATTATATACTCAGGACAATGTCTCCTCCCATCCCC
>NW_007170168.1:0-901 GCF_000164805.1 Carlito syrichta | reverse complement strand
TGAAGAAAAAATGAGTGCTCTTTAAAGAATTTTTAAGATCAGGAAACAAAAAGAAGTTAGAAGGAGACAAATTAGAAATATAAGGTGGAGGTCTAATGATTTTTCATCAAAACACTCCCAAAATTGCTTTCTTTGATGAAAAGAATGAGCAAGAGCCTTATGATAGTGGGAAAGGACACTAGGGTGAATCTTTTCCGGGTGGTTTTCCTGCTAAAGCTTTGAGTAACTCAAAGCACTCTCATAATAACGTTTGAAAAGGACAGACTGAGAACGAGAAATGTATTTTTATCTTGCTCCTAAACCTTAATACAATGATGAGAAAATAAAAGTTATATTCTGGAAAAATACATAATTTATGTAAAGACAAATTTACCAACTTTGTCTTTTCAAAAACACAAGCCGGGCTTGGTGGCTCAGCCTGTAATCTCACGCCTTTGGGAGGCTGAGGTGAGTGGATTGCCTGAGCCCACGGGTTCGAGACCCGCCTGGGCAGCAAGACCTCATCTCTACAAAAAATCAAAAAATTAGCTGGGCGTGGTAGCGCCCTACTGTAATTCCAGCTACTTGGAAGGCTGAGGCGGAAGGATCGCCGGAGTCCAGCAGGTCGAGGTTGTGGTGGCCGGGAGCAGCCACTGCACTCCAGTCTGGGCAACAGAGTGAGACTCCAACTCAAAAAAAACCAAAAAAACCCCAGAGACTTCCAAAGCACAACCTGCATTAACCCATTATATACTCAGGACAATGTCTCCTCCCACCCCCCTTCCTCAGAGTTTTCTGCCCAGACTTCCTGATGCCCTAAGGCCTAGCAGATTGGCAATCCCTCTTGCCTAGAGTAAAAGGAATTTACAAGGCCTAAGACTTCACGCATTACAAAAGTTATGTAAATCACAGAACTTGTGAC
>NW_007170167.1:0-721 GCF_000164805.1 Carlito syrichta | reverse complement strand
TAATCGTTAAAAAATATTAGGAGTCAGTGGAACTTGGATTGAACCTAGAGGTAACTTAGAAAGTTTTTGTATTAATCAGGGTTTAGAACAAAGAGTATAATATGAATGATTTATTGAAACATTATAGAAAACACTTTGAACAATCTGTATTGAAATTGTGCACCTGTGACGTTAATGTGGGTTTTGTGAAGCATGACAGGCATCATGGAATTCGAATTGTTTGCTTGGAAATTGCAAATCTCGTGATGGTCTTATGATGCATAGTTTGTAAAGTGCGATATGCATGGAATTTGTACGCCCCCAGCAAGTGATTATCACACTGCTGGAGGGTATAGAAAATGGTATATAAGTTGGAAAGAGTCCGAATAAAATTTGGCTTCAGTCCTGATCAGACTGTTCCCAGAAGAACTGCCTTCGAGTGGTCTCTTCTCGCCGTCCAGATTCTTCGGTGCGGGTCCTAACCCACCCTTGGTCGGAGCGGGTCTCCGACACCTATATCTATCCTTTTTTATGGCTGCATAATATTCCATTTTTTGTATATACCACATTTACATTGTCCATTCCAGCTTTGCTGGGCAACATGGTTGGTACCATGTAATTTGCAATTGTGATTAGAGCTGCAACAAACATACTTGTGCAGGTATCTTTTTGGTAAAATGATTTGAGTTCCTCCAGGTATATACTTTACAGGGGAATTACTGGGTCACATGGTAGGTCAATT
>NW_007170166.1:0-5604 GCF_000164805.1 Carlito syrichta | reverse complement strand
CTGTCATTGAGGCACTTATCACAGAGGAGTGTCAGTCATTGGAGCTCCAATCATAGAGGATGCACTGTCAGTTGGGCACACATCATAGGTGAGATTCAGTCTCTGAGACACCCATCAGAGAGCAGTGCCAGTCACTGAGACAGCCATCACAGAAGTTGGCCAATCATGGGAGCACCCAATTCAGGAAAGGGCTAGTCACTGGAGCATCCAACACAGGAGAGGAACAGTCAACGGGGCAGCCATTAAGGAGGAGAACTCTTCATTGTGGCACCCAGTTTGAAGGATGTCCAATCACTTGGACACCTAATATGGAGGAGGCACAATCAATGGAGCACCTATTACGGAGGAGGTCCAATCACGCCGGACACCCTTTACAAAGGAGGGCAAGTCACTATGGCATTCCTTACAGAGGAGGCCAGTTACTGAGGCAGTCATCATAGATGAGGACCAGTCACTGTTGCACTGATAGCAGATAGGGATCAGTCACTGGGATACAGATTGCAGGTGAAGTCCAGTTACTAGGGCACTAATTACACAGAAAGCCAGTCAATGGAGCACCAATCACAGAGTAGGGTCAATCAATGAGGCCCCAAACACACAGGGGGGGCAGTCACTGAGGCAACCATCACAAAGGAGAGACAGTCACTGGAGCCCTGGTCATAGAGGAGGTACTTTCACTTGTGCACCCAATGGAGAAGAGAGCCAGTCACTGAAGAGCTCATCACAGAGGAAGACAAGTCACTGGGGCAGCTATCACAAAAGAGAGTCAGTCAATAAGGCATGTATCCGAGAGAAGGGCTAGTCAATGAGTCACCCCTCACAGAAAAGGGTAGTCACTAGGGCACCCATAGATGAGAAGGGTCACTAACTGGGCCTCCCATCACAGATTTTAGCGAGTCATGGGGAACCCCTCAAAGAGGAGGACTAGTCACTGTGAAATCCACACAGTAGAGAACTTGTCACTGTGGAAACGATAGCAGAGGAGGTTCAGTTACTGGGGCTCTCCTATGGAGAAAGGCCAGTCACTGCAACCTCCATCCCAGAGGAAAGTTTGTCACTGGGACACCATTATATGTAGAGTCAGTCACTGGGGCAACAACCACAGAGGATGTTCATTCTCCAGGGCACCAATAAGAGAGGGGGGCCTGCCACTGATGCATATATAACAGAGGAGGTCTAGTCACATGGTCAACCATTACTGATGAGGGCTGGTCACTGGGGCACCAACTATGGAGAAGACACAATAACTTGGGAAACTATCACAGAGGAGAGTCACTGGGATACCCATCTCAGAGGAGAGACAGTGTCTAGGACACCCAGTACAGAGGAAGTCTAGTCACTTGGTCTTACACTATAGATGAGGGTTTTTAACTGAGGTAGCCTTCACATAAGAGGCATAGTCATTGAGACATCCATCATGTAGTAGGGTCAATCAGAGAGGCACCCGCCTAGTGGAGAGCCAATTACAGAGACACCCATTAGGAGAAGGCCTAGCCACTGGGGCACCCACTATAAATGAAGGCTAGTCACATGGACAAACATCGCAGTGGACACCTCATCATGAAGGCACCTATCACAGATAAGGGCCAGTCATTGGGAAACCAGTAATGTAGAAGACCCAATTATACACAGAATAGTTAGTCATTGGGACACACATCACAGAGAAGAGACATTCACTGTGGCACCTAGCACAGAGAAGAATAAGTCACTAGGGAACTCATTATTGATGAAGACCAATCACTGGAGCTACCATCACAGAGGAAGCACAGTCACTGAGGTACCAATCACACAGGAGGACCAGTCAAAAAGGCAACCACACAGAGGAGAACCAGTCAATGAGGCATCTATTGGGAGAAGGCCCACTCACTAAAACACCCATCACAGAGGAGTGTTAGTAACCAGAACAACCTCACTGGTGAGGTCCAGGTATTCAACCAACAATTAGAAGGAGGGTCAATCACCATGGGAAATGATCTCAAAGGAAGCCCAGTCATTGGTGCACATATGACAGAGGAGGACAAGTTACTCGGGCACTAATAGTAAATGAAGCTTGGTAACTGGAGAACCCATAATTTTGGACGACCATTCTCTGGGGGCACTCATCAAAGATATCAATCACTGGAGTATGCATCACAGAAGAAGCTCCTTAGCAGGTGAATATATTACAGAGGAGATCCAATTACTGAAGAAACAATTTCAGGGTAAGGCCAATCATTAGGACAACTATCACAGAAGTGGGCCAGTCACTGGGGTACCTATGGAGGAAAGTCATTCACTGGGACCCCCATCATATTGGTGGGCTTGTCACTGAGCACCATTTATCTGGGAGGCCTTCTTAAAGGCCTCCTATCACACTGTGACAGTGTGTGGCCAGTCACTGTAACAACCATAACAATGGAGGGCCAGTCCCTGGGGCACCCATCACAGAATATCAGGACTCAATGGGCACCCATAATTGAGGAGGGCCAATCATTGGGGCACTGTTGGGATCCGGCCATGGAGGCCAACTGAGCGTTAGGTATCAGGAAGAGCTGTTGACCCGAGATGACTGGGATGTGTTCAGGAGTTGTTGACCCCATTCTCTCCACCCTTTTCCACTTGGCACTGCATCCAGAAAAGGCTCCTGCTGGCTCTAACAGAGGTCTCTAAAACTGGAATGAACAGAGCTAAACTTGGGAGTTTATTGTTCCCATTTTCCACGGTTTATGGTTTTTGCTTTTAAACAATTTAAGTTCAACTTTGAGTCAAATTGAGAAGCCTTTAGTGCAGGTCACAGGTTCTCTTGATGTGACTTTAGAAATTTATAGATATAGGTTTTTGGAAAGAGTTTATATAGATTGAAGAAAATTTAGGTAACCCTTTTATTGTAGATATATGGTTAGTTTAGTTTGATTTAGGAGGGCTCAGTGAAGATTGACTTAGGTCAGCTGGTGTTTGGAGAGTGTAACCATAGCATCAATTGTTTTAATAGAAACTAGTTTGAATTAGCAGAGAATAGTAGAAGTTAATAATTTATTATGTTGGTTTCAGGTTTAGACATTGAGCAATGTTATTTCAAGATGATGTAGTTGTAATACAATTAAGGGCACATAAGAAACTGGTTTGGGGAACATTAATAAAGCATAAGAAACAAAAAGAAAATTTGTGGTTGTTCTTCCTCACGTATGAAGAAAACATTTATTTGAGAGTGGGGGGTGTTCTTTGAGTGGGGGATGTCCTTTGTGCACCTGAACCTTGTCATGTGAAAGGCACATGCTACCTTTTGTGTTTTCTGATGGTGTCTTTGCAAATTTAGGGATAAAAGCCCACTTTAATTGGCAATAAACGATTTCTGCTCACTACTAAACAGTAGTCCAGTCTCTTTATTTTGACCCTAGTCCCCTACTCCATCACACCTCCAGGAATCTCTGGTACTTGCTGGAGCAGGACTCCTGCAGGTGGCACCCAAACAGGGACCTGGAAGGTAAGCTTTCTTCTCTTTTTCACGACGGATAGAATCCTACCCAGTTTGCTGTAGACCCCTCTATTGAGACAAGCAGAGTGAGGACTGGTAAGCATAGTTTTTGTGAAGTCAGAGCCGTGATATAATCATGCACCAGAGCAAATCCAAGGAACAAAAAAATGTTTATCAGTATATTAATGAATACTTTGTATAAACGTGGAACTAAGTTCTCTTCTAATAATTTTGCTCGTTTTTTGCATTTTGTTCAGAAACAATGTCCGTGGTTTCCCGAAGAAGGTATGGTAAATTTGGATACCTGGGCCAAAGTTGGGGGGGAAAAATTAAATTGTATTACACACAGCACAGTCCTGGAAAGTGCCAGCTGACACCTTTGCTTTATGGAATTTAATTAAGGATACATTAGATCCACAGCATGACTATGTGACATTTCCTTCCAAAAAAGCCACTGTCGATGATGATGAGGAGGAAATTTTCCTTTTCACTGCTGCTTCAGCACCTCCTTTACATGATGACAAATTATTTTCACAGGACAAAGCTGAATTAGAAGGTGAATTAGAAGGTGAAGCAGCAAAATACCATGAACAAAAATATCCTGATAATGATATTAATACACTTTTTTCAAAGCTCCCCTTCCTGAGGTAAAGGTAAGAAAATCAAATTCTACACCCGGCTGTGCTCCCCCCTTTCTAATTGTATGCAGGGCACTCGAGCAGAGGCAGAGAAGGAAGGAGATCTAAATCTATCAGCATGTTTTCCAGTGCTTTAGTCCACCAATACTGGTGGAGTAGAAACAACTCAATGGGAACCCTTGCCGTACAAATTGGTAAGAGAACTAAAAAAGACATGTTCACAGTACACTCCTTTGGCTCCTTATACAGTCCTTTGGCTCCTTATACTATTTTGGATCAGTTTACTACTCAGTGTATGACTGCCCCTGATTGGAAGCAATTGGCTAAGAGTTGTCTATCTGGAGGAGGCTATTTACTGTGGAGAACAGATTATGTGAACCAAGTCCCAAATTCATATGGCTCAAAATCAAAATTGTCAGTCAGGTATGTTTGTTATCATTAAAGATATGCTTACAGGAACTGGACTGTATGCTACAAATACCAGCCAAGTGATATTACCTAGAGAAGTCCTGATTCAGGTAAATCGCTGTGCTGTCATTGCCTGAAAAAAATTTCCTGCTGCTTCAACTCAAACCTCCTCCTTGTCTGAAATAAAACAAAAGGCAGATGAAAACTATGAGGATTTTGTCTCCGGACTGACCACCACCGTCAACCGGATAATTTCTAGTGAAGACATAGCAGAAATTTTAGTTAAGCAATTGGCTTTTGAAAATGCTAACAACTCATGACAGGGCTTGATTAGACCAGTAAGAAAGATCAGACAAATAACTGATTATGTTAGACTATGTGCAGATGTAAGTCCAGCTTTTTTGCAGGGCATGGCTATAGCCGCTGTCTTGAAAGGAGAAATCTTTTATCAGGTTGTGCAGGGTATGCGAGGAACTAATCATAAACCAAAAATATTTCTTTATCAACTTGCTTTAATCGTGGGCAAGTTGGACATTTCAGTGGAAATATTCCAACCAAACAGGGGATAGTAAATTCCCCACCACAACTTCCTACTGGGGCTTAACGACCGAAGTCCTTTTGTCTAAGGTGTCAAAAAGGATTTCATGGGGCAAAAGAGTGTCGGTCTAAATTTCATAAAGATGGTACTATATTAGTGCAACATCAGGCCGTCCCAAACCATGGAAACTGCCAGAAAGGCCAGCCCCAGCACCAGATAATTATAGGGGCAGGCTACACCATGAACCCGTTCATTCCTTTTGTTCCATTGCAGAGTTCATCCGAGCCACCCCAGAGAATGGGGGACTGCACCTCTGTTCTTCCAACACAATAATATTAACCCTGGATGTTCTGGTAACCCCAATTCCCACAGGAGTTAAGGGCCCTCTCCTGGAAGGAATACTGGGTGTAATATTAGGCAGAAGTTCCTTGTCCTTGCAAGGAATTTCCATTATTCCTGGAGTGGTGGATTCTAATTACACAGGGGAAATCCAGGTGTTTGTCGCTCCCCCTAATAAGACTGTGCAGTTTAACAAAGGTCAGAGAATAGACCAGATGCTGCTCCTG
>NW_007170165.1:0-825 GCF_000164805.1 Carlito syrichta | reverse complement strand
TGATGGAGTGAACCTTTTATCTTTATGTAGTGGCCCTCTGTATCTTTTTTAATTTTTGATAGCTTAAATGGTATTTTGTCTGAAATTAGGATCGCGACTCCTCCTTTCTTTTGTGTTCCATTCGCCTGAAAATTTGTTTCCCATCCTCTTACTTTGAGTCTGTGTATGTCCTTTCTAGTGAGATGGGTCTCTTGAAGGCAGTATATTGTTGCCTGGTGATATTTTATCCATTTTGTCATTCTATGTCTTTACAGTGGTGCGTTTAGTCCATTCACATTCAGACTAATTATTGAAATGTTAGAGTTCGTCCCTATCATGGAGTTCTTATTGAGTTATTGTTCTTCCACTTGGTTTTTTCTTTTTTCTTTTTCTTTTTTTTTTTGTCTTTCTTTTGCTTTTGGGGTTGGTTCGTGTATATTTTATTCTTTTCCCTGTACTCTTGTGAAGAACGTTGTTCTTTTTTCCTTTTCTTCTGTGTTTAGTACTTTCTTAAGTGTTTCATGTAGAGATGGTTTTGTGGCTGCATAAGTTCTTAGGGATTGGATATCTCGGAAAGATTTTAATTCTCCCTCACTGATGAAGCTTAGCTTGGCTGGGTAGGTTATTCTTGGTTGAAATTGTTTATCCTTTAGGACTTTGAAGATAGGGCTCCAAGCTCTCCTAGCCTGCAGGGTTTCTGCAGATAAATCTGCTGCTATTCTGATTGGTCTTCCATGGTGGGTGATCTGGCCCTTTTCTCTTGCTGCCTTTAGGATTTTTTCTTTTGTGCCTACTTTATTTAGGCGCCTTATTATGTGTCTAGGAGTTGGTCTTCTCATTTGTTGT
>NW_007170164.1:0-973 GCF_000164805.1 Carlito syrichta | reverse complement strand
CTTTTGCTTTTGGGGTTGGTTCGTGTATATTTTATTCTTTTCCCTGTACTCTTGTGAAGAACGTTGTCTTTTTTCCTTTTCTTCTGTGTTTAGTACTTTCTTGAGTGTTTCATGTAGAGATGGTTTTGTGGCTGCATAAGTTCTTAGGGATTGGATATCTGGGAAAGATTTTAATTCTCCCTCACTGATGAAGCTTAGCTTGGCTGGGTAGGTTATTCTTGGTTGAAATTGTTTATCCTTTAGGACTTTGAAGATAGGGCTCCAAGCTCTCCTAGCCTGCAGGGTTTCTGCAGATAAATCTGCTGCTATTCTGATTGGTCTTCCATGGTGGGTGATCTGGCCTTTTTCTCTTGCTGCCTTTAGGATTTTTTCTTTTGTGCCTACTTTATTTAGGCGAATTATTATGTGTCTAGGAGTTGGTCTTCTCATTTGTTGTCTTGCGGGGGTTCTCTGAATCTCTTGTGTTTGAATTTTTGTATCACTGATTAGATAAGGGAAATTTTCTTGAATGATCTCGTGGTAAGTTTGTTCCAATGTGGTCTCTGTTTCTCTTTCTGCCTCAGGGAGTCCGATTATTCTTAGGTTAGGCCTCTTGAGGTAGTCACTCATCTCTTGAAGGTTTTGTTCTGTCTTTTTTAGCTTATTTTCTGTGTTTTTAAGAGTTTGGGTTATTTCTATATTTTGGTCCTCAAGCTCTGAGATTCTTTCTTCTGCTTGGGTAATTCTGCTTTCCATGCTTATCAATTTGTTATTTATTTCATTCACAGTATTCTTTATTACTGTTATCTCAGATATCAGCTCCTTCCTAGTTTCTTCTTGTGTCTCCGCAATTCTTTTTAATCTCTCCATTATTATTTTGATATCTACATTTGCATTTTGAGACCCTTCAGTCTGGGGACTTTTCATTGTTTGTATTCCAAAGTCAGTTTTCTCAGTGTCTGCTCTCCCAGGCATCTGAGAGAGACCCATACTC
>NW_007170163.1:0-747 GCF_000164805.1 Carlito syrichta | reverse complement strand
CTCTCCTAGCCTGCAGGGTTTCTGCAGATAAATCTGCTGCTATTCTGATTGGTCTTCCATGGTAAGTGATCTGGCCTTTTTCTCTTGCTGCCTTTAGGATTTCTTCTTTTGTGTCTACTTTATTTAGGCGAATTATTATGTGTCTAGGAGTTGGTCTTCTCATTTGTTGTCTTGCGGGGGTTCTCTGAATCTCTTGTGTTTGAATTTTTGTATCACTGATTAGATAAGGGAAGTTTTCTTGAATGATCTCATGGAAAGTTTTCTCCAATGTGGTCTCTGCTTCTCTTTCTGCCTCAGGGAGTCCGATTATTCTTAGGTTAGGCCTCTTGAGGTAGTCACTCATCTCTTGAAGGTTTGTTCTGTCTTTTTGAGCTTATTTTCTGTGTTTTTAAGAGTTTGGGTTATTTCTATATTTTGGTCCTCAAGCTCTGAGATTCTTTCTTCTGCTTGGGTAATTCTGCTTTCCATGCTTATCAATTTGTTATTTATTTCATTCACAGTATTCTTTATTACTGTTATCTCAGATATCAGCTCCTTCCTCGTTTCTTCTTGTGTCTCCTCAATTCTTTTTAATCTCTCCATTATTGTTTTGATATCTACATTTGCAGTTTGAGACCCTTCATTCTGGGAACTTTTCATTGTTTGCATTCCAAGTCAGATTTCTCAGTGTCTGCTCTCCCAGGCATCTGAGAGAGACCCATACTCTTCTTTTGGCTTTTTCTTCATTTCTGTAGATTTTTCTACCTC
>NW_007170162.1:0-864 GCF_000164805.1 Carlito syrichta | reverse complement strand
GTAGCTGACTTAAATAGTTAGCTTACTAGTGAATAGCTGACTAGATAGCTAGCTATTTAGCTAGCTGACTAGGTAGCTGACTTAACTAGTTGGATAATGAGATAATTAGCTGACTTAACTAGTTGGTTAACTAGTTAGCTAACTGTTTTAACTTATTGGGAATGAGTTGGCTAACTGACTTGACTAGTTGATTAACAAGTTAGCAAGCTGACTTACCTTTTTGGCTGATGAGTTGGCTGACAAATTAGCTGGTTTAACACGTTGGCTGACTACTCGGCCAATATGTTAGCTGGCTTAACAAGTCGGCCGAATAGTCGGCCGATTAGTTAGCTGGGTTAACTAGCTGACTAACAAGTTGACCCACTATTTAGCAAGGTTAACTTGTTGCCTGCAGGTTTTCTGACCAATTTAGTCGGCTGACTAGTTGGCTGACAGGTTAGCTGAAATAACCTGTCGGCCGACTATTTATCTGAACTAACTTGTCAGTTGACAAGTAGGTCGACTAGTCGGCCAATTGGTTAGCTGACTTAACTAGTTGGCCAGATAGAGAGCCGTCCAGTTAGCTGACTTAACTACTCCACCAGCGAATGAGCCGATAGGCGAGCTGACTTAACTAGTGGGCCAGTGAGTGAGCCAACTGGTCAGCTGACTTCACGAGTCAGCCTGCGAATAAGAAGACTGGTCAGCTGACTTAACTAGTTAGCAGTCTAGTGAGTGGACTGGTCAGCTGACTTAACTAGTTGGCCTGCGAGTGAGCAGACTGGTCAGCTGACTTAACTAGTCAGCCGGTGAGTGAGCCAACTGGTCAGAAGAATTAACAAGTAGTCTGGTGAGTGAGCCCACTGGTGAGCTGACATATCTAAT
>NW_007170161.1:0-851 GCF_000164805.1 Carlito syrichta | reverse complement strand
AATTCCCCTCTATTACAGCTTTAAGGCATCCCAGAGATTTGGTAAGATGTTTCTTTATTTCATTTGTTTCCAGGTATCTTTTGATCTCTATTTGATGTCATCATGACCCAGGAGTTATTTAGCATCATGCTGTTTAGTGTCCATGTCTTTGTGGGTTTTGGGGGGACTTTGTTGGTGTCAATGTTTATTTTTATTCCACTGTGGTCCGAAAAGGTGCATGGCAGAATTTCAGTCCTTTTAACTTTGCTTATACTTGATTTGTGTCCAATTATGTGGTCGATCTTAGAATATGTTCCATGTGGTGATGAGTAGAATGTGTATTCTGTGGTCTTTGGATGGAGTGTTCTGTAGGTATCAATTAAGTCCATCTGGTCCAAAGTTACATTGAGGTTCCGGATCTCCTTGCTGATTTTTTGTCCTGATGATCTGTCTAGGGTTGTGAGTGGGGTATTGAAGTCCCCAGTTATGATAGTGTTAGAGCCAATATCTTTCTTTAGTTTTCCAAGAAGCTGCTTTATGAAAGTTGGCGCACCTATGTTGGGTGCATATATATTTAGAATAGATATTTCTTGTTCATGGATTGAGCCTTTTATCATTATGTAGTGGCCTTCTGTATCTTTCTTGATTTTTAATAGTTTGAAGGGTATTTTGTCTGAAATTAAGATGGCTACTCCTGCTTTCTTTTGTATTCCGTTCGCCTGGAAGTTTGTTTCCCATCCTCTTACTTTGAGTCTGTGGATGTCCTTTCTAGTGAGGTGAGTCTCTTGAAGGCAATAGATTGTTGCCTGATGATATTTTATCCATTTTGCCAATCTATGTCTTTTCAGTGGTGCATTTAGTCCGTTCACATT
>NW_007170160.1:0-856 GCF_000164805.1 Carlito syrichta | reverse complement strand
TTTTGATGTCATCATGACCCAGGAGTTATTTAGCATCATGCTGTTTAGTGTCCATGTCTTTGTGGGTTTTGGGGGGACTTTGTTGGTGTCAATGTTTATTTTTATTCCACTGTGGTCCGAAAAGGTGCATGGCAGAATTTCAGTCCTTTTAACTTTGCTTATACTTGATTTGTGTCCAATTATGTGGTCGATCTTAGAATATGTTCCATGTGGTGATGAGTAGAATGTGTATTCTGTGGTCTTTGGATGGAGTGTTCTATCGGTATCAATTAAGTCCATTTGGTCCAAAGTTACATTGAGGTTCCGGATCTCCTTGCTGATTTTTTGTCCTGATGATCTGTCTAGGGTTGTGAGTGGGGTATTGAAGTCCCCTGTTATGATAGTGTTAGAGCCAATATCTTTCTTTAGTTTTCCAAGAAGCTGCTTTATGAAAGTTGGCGCACCTATGTTGGGTGCATATATATTTAGAATAGATATTTCTTGTTGATGGATTGAGCCTTTTATCATTATGTAGTGGCCTTCTGTATCTTTCTTGATTTTTAATAGTTTGAAGGGTATTTTGTCTGAAATTAAGATGGCTACTCCTGCTTTCTTTTGTATTCCGTTCGCCTGGAAGTTTGTTTCCCATCCTCTTACTTTGAGTCTGTGGATGTCCTTTCTAGTGAGGTGAGTCTCTTGAAGGCAATAGATTGTTGCCTGATGATATTTTATCCATTTTGCCAATCTATGTCTTTTCAGTGGTGCATTTAGTCCGTTCACATTTAGGCTAATAATTGAAATGCAAGAGTTGATCCCTGTCATAAGGTTCTGACAGAGTTGTTCCTGTTTATTTGTTGTCTTTCTTTGGGTTTTGGGA
>NW_007170159.1:0-931 GCF_000164805.1 Carlito syrichta | reverse complement strand
CCTAACTACCTAGCTATCCTGTTGGCCAATGAGCTGACTCAACTAGGTGACCTAACTAGCTAGCCAGTGGGCTAGCCAGCTGACTCAATCAGCTAGCTAACGAGTTAGCTTCCTTGTTATCTAACATGCTTGCTAGCTTTCTTAATTATCTGACTTAACTCATTAGCTAACAAGCTAGCTAGCTGACTCAACAGCTTACTTAACTCGTTAACTAATTAGCTAACTATCTGACTCATCCAGCTGACTTAACTCGTTAGCTAACTAGCTAGCTAGCCTACTGAACATTCTGACTCAACCCGTTTGCTTACTGGCTAGCTAGCTGACTCAACCAGCTGACTTAACCCTTCAGTTAATTAGCTAACTACCTGTCTCAACCTGCTGACTTAACCCATTTGCTAACTAGCTAGCTAGCTGTCTTAAGCAGCTGACTAAGTTATAAATCTGACTCTCTAGCTGAATTAGGTAGCTGACTTATCTACTTAGCTAGCTGACTTAACTGACTGACTTAACTAGTTAGCTAGCTGACTTAACTACCTGAATTAAATAGGTAGCTAACTATTTTACTAGCTTAATAGCTAGCTGACTTAACTAATTAGCTAACTAATTAAGTAGCAGACTTAAGTAGCTGATTCAATAGCTAGCTAATTAGTGAGCTAGCTGACATAGCTAGTTGACTTAGCTAGCTAGCTGTTTAACTTGCAGACTTAGTTAGCTGACTTAACTTGTTTGCTAATGAGATAGCTAGCTGATTTAATGAGTTGGTTAATGAGTTAGCTAACTGTTTTAACTAGTTGTTAAACGCGTAAATTAGCTGACTTAACTTGTTGTTTAACGTGTTAACTACATAACATAATTGTTGGCTAGCTAGTCGACCGACAAGTTAGCTGGTTTAACACATTGGCTGACTACTCGACCGACTTGTTAGCTGGCT
>NW_007170158.1:0-826 GCF_000164805.1 Carlito syrichta | reverse complement strand
TAGCTAATTAGCTAACTATCTGACTCATCCAGCTGACTTAACTCGTTAGCTAACTAGCTAGCTAGCCTACTGAACATTCTGACTCAACCCGTTTGCTTACTGGCTAGCTAGCTAACTCAACCAGCTGACTTAACCCTTCAGTTAATTAGCTAACTACCTGTCTCAACCTGCTGACTTAACCCATTTGCTAACTAGCTAGCTAGCTGTCTTAAGCAGCTGACTAAGTTATAAATCTGACTCTCTAGCTGAATTAGGTAGCTGACTTATCTACTTAGCTAGCTGACTTAACTGACTGACTTAACTAGCTAGCTAGCTGACTTAACTACCTGAATTAAATAGGTAGCTAACTATTTTACTAGCTTAATAGCTAGCTGACTTAACTAATTAGCTAACTAGTTAGGTAGCAGACTTAAGTAGCTGATTCAATAGCTAGCTAATTAGTGAGCCAGCTGACATAGCTAGTTGACTTAGCTAGCTAGCTATTTAGCTCGCAGACTTAGTTAGCTGACTTAACTTGTTTGCTAATTAGATAGCTAGCTGATTTAATGAGTTGGTTAATGAGTTAGCTAACTGTTTTAACTAGTTGTTAAACGCGTAAATTAGCTGACTTAACTCGTTGTTTAACGTGTTAACTACATAACATAATTGTTGGCTAGCTAGTCGACCGACAAGTTAGCTGGTTTAACACATTGGCTGACTACTCGACCGACTTGTTAGCTGGCTTAACAAGTTGGCCGATTAGTCGGCCGACTGGTTAGCTAGGTCAATAGTTGACTGACGAGTTGGCTCCCTAGTAAGCTTAGTTAACTAGTTGACATGCTAGTTG
>NW_007170157.1:0-2952 GCF_000164805.1 Carlito syrichta | reverse complement strand
GCTAGCTAGCTGTCTTAAGCAGCTGACTAAGTTATAAATCTGACTCTCTAGCTGAATTAGGTAGCTGACTTATCTACTTAGCTAGCTGACTTAACTGACTGACTTAACTAGCTAGCTAGCTGACTTAACTACCTGAATTAAATAGGTAGCTAACTATTTTTACTAGCTTAATAGCTAGCTGACTTAACTAATTAGCTAACTAGTTAGGTAGCAGACTTAAGTAGCTGATTCAATAGCTAGCTAATTAGTGAGCCAGCTGACATAGCTAGTTGACTTAGCTAGCTAGCTATTTAGCTCGCAGACTTAGTTAGCTGACTTAACTTGTTTGCTAATGAGATAGCTAGCTGATTTAATGAGTTGGTTAATGAGTTAGCTAACTGTTTTAACTAGTTGTTAAATGCGTAAATTAGCTGACTTAACTCGTTGTTTAACGTGTTAACTACATAACATAATTGTTGGCTAGCTAGTCGACCGACAAGTTAGCTGGTTTAACACATTGGCTGACTACTCGACCGACTTGTTAGCTGGCTTAACAAGTTGGCCGATTAGTCGGCCGACTGGTTAGCTAGGTCAAATAGTTGACTGACGAGTTGGCTCCCTAGTTAGCTTAGCTAACTAGTTGACAAGCTAGTTGTCCAAGTAACTAGTTGGCCAACTAGTTGGTAAACTAGCTGCCTGTGCTAACTAGTTGGCTGACTAGTGAGCTGAGCTAACTTATCAGCTGACAATTTGGCCTACTATTCGGCCAATTGGTTAGCAGACTTAACTAGTTGGCTGACTAGTAGACTGACCAGTTAGCTGACTTAACTAGTCGGCCTACGAGTGAGCAAAAGAGCCGAATTAACTAGTCAGCCTGAAGTGAGCCGACTTGTCAGCTGACTTCACTGGTAGGCCAAAGAGTGAGCTGACAAGTCAGCTGACTTACCTAGTTGGCCAGCGAGTGAGCCGACTGGTCAGTGGACTTAACTATTTGTCCAGCATGTGAGCTCACTGATCAGATGAATTTAGTCGGCTGATGAGTGAGCTGACAGAAGATTTAACTAGTTGACTGGCAATTGAGCCTACCGGTGAGCCAACTTAACTAGTTGGCCGGACAGTAAGCCGACTGGTGAGCTGCCTTAACTAGTTGACTGGTGAGACAGCTGACCCGTGATCTAACTTTATTAGTCATCTGGCCAGGAAGCCGATTAGTTAGCTGACTTGTCCTAAGAGTGACCTGGCAAGTTAGCTGACTTTTAGGCTGGTGAGCGAGCCGAATAGTTTGCTGACCAGTTGGCAGGCAAGTGAGCTGACTAGTTAGCTGACCTGATGGAAAGTGAGTGAGCCCACTAGTTAGCTGAGCAGAAGCTGAGATGATAGCCAACTAGTTATCTAAGTAACTAGCTGATTTGCTTGCTGACTTGTCTAGCTAGCTGACTAGATAGCTGGCTATCTAGCTGACATAGCTAGCTAGCAAACAAGCTAACTCTCTAGCTTGCTGACTTAGCTAGCTAGCTATCTGGCTACTGGCTAAATGCCTTAACTATCTAACTGATTACCTGGCTGTCTAGCTAGCTGACTTAACTAGCTAGCTGACTAGCAACCTGAGTAGTTAGTTAACATAACTAGTTAGCTGGAGAGTTAGCTGACTTGCTAGCTGACTTAACTAGCTAGCTGGCTAGTTAGCTGACATATCTAGGTGACAAGCTTGTTGGTTGTCTAACTGGCTAGCGAGCTGACTTAACAAGCTGATTAGCTAGCTCACCAACTCACTAAACTAGTTGACTTAACTAGCTAGTTTCCTAAATAGCCAGATGACTTAACCATCTGAAATACCCAGATAGCTACCTAGTTAGCTATCTAGCTAGCTAGCTGACTTAACTAGCTGAAATATCTAGCTATCCAGCTGACTAGCCATCTGAATTGACTAACTTTTTGACTAGCAAGCGAGCAGCCTAGACAACTGACTTAACAAGGTGACTAAACTAGCTAGGATGCTGGTAAGCAGGCTGAATTAACTGATAAACGAGCTAGGCAGTTGGCCAGTCATGTGCCTAAACTACCTGACTTAACTAGCTCTCCAGCTCTCCTCTCAGCTGCCTAAACTAGCTCTCTCCCTCTCTAGCCACCTGGATAGCCAGCTGACTTAACTAGCTGACTTAATTTGCTAGCCATCTGACCAGCCAACTGACTAAACTAGGTCAATGTCTAGCTAGCCAGTTGGCTAGCCAGCTGATTGAACTAGCTCTCTTAACTAGCTGACCTGCTTTCTAGCCTGTTGAATTAAGTAGCTTGATACATAGCTATCCAGCTGGCTATCCAGCTGAATTATCTAGGTGACTTATATGGCTAGCCAGCTGTCTAGCCAGCTGACTTAAATAGCAAGCTACCTGGCTAGACAGCGGGCTAGTCAGCTGACATATCTAGGAGACTTAACTATCTAGTCAGATGGCTATACAGTTGACATAAGCAGCTAGCTACCTAGCTGACAAGCTGGCTAGCAGGCTGACTAAACTAGACAGCTGACTAAACTAGCCGACTTAATGAAAAAGTCAGCTGGCTAGCCAGCAGATTTCACTAGCTAGCTACCTAGACAGACAGCTGGATAGACAGTTGACTTAACAAGCTGACATATCTAGATGCCTGATTGCTAGCCAGCTGACTTAACTAGCTACCTACATAGATAGCTCACTGGATTGCCAGTGGACTTAACTACCTAACTACTTAGCTAATCTGCTGGCCAGCAAGCTTACTTAACTTGGAGACTTAACTAGCTAGCCAGCTTACCTTAATAGCTGACTTAACTAGTTACCTACCTACCTAGTCAGCTGATTTAACTAGCTGCTTTAACTAGCTAGCTCCCTAGCTAGCTATCATATAGCTAGCTGACATAACTTGCTGACTTATCTAGCTAGCCAGTTGACATATATAGCTGACTTATCTAGCCTACTACCTAGCTAGCCAGCTGACTTA
>NW_007170156.1:0-3381 GCF_000164805.1 Carlito syrichta | reverse complement strand
TCGTTGTTTAACGTGTTAACTACATAACATAATTGTTGGCTAGCTAGTCGACCGACAAGTTAGCTGGTTTAACACATTGGTTGACTACTCGACCGACTTGTTAGCTGGCTTAACAAGTTGGCCGATTAGTCGGCCGACTGGTTAGCTAGGTCAAATAGTTGACTGACGAGTTGGCTCCCTAGTTAGCTTAGTTAACTAGTTGACATGCTAGTTGTCCAAGTAACTAGTTGGCCAACTAGTTGGTAAACTAGCTGCCTGTGCTAACTAGTTGGCTGACTAGTGAGCTGAGCTAACTTATCAGCTGACAATTTGGCCTACTATTTGGCCAATTGGTTAGCAGACTTAACTAGTTGGCTGACTAGTAGACTGACCAGTTAGCTGACTTAACTAGTCGGCCTACGAGTGAGCAAAAAGAGCCGAATTAACTAGTCAGCCTGAAAGTGAGCCGACTTGTCAGCTGACTTCACTGGTAGGCCAATGAGTGAGCTGACAAGTCAGCTGACTTACCTAGTTGGCCAGCGAGTGAGCAGACTGGTCAGTGGACTTAACTATTCGGCCAGCATGTGAGCTCACTGATCAGATGAATTTAGTCGGCTGATGAGTGAGCCGACAGAAGATTTAACTAGTTGACTGGCAATTGAGCCTACTGGTGAGCTAACTTAACTAGTTGGCCGGACAGTAAGCTGACTGGTGAGCTGCCTTAACTAGTTGACTGGTGAGACAGCTGACCCGTGATCTAACTTTATTAGTCATCTGGCCAGGAAGCCGATTAGTTAGCTGACTTGTCCTAAGAGTGACCTGGCAAGTTAGCTGACTTTTAGGCTGGTGAGCGAGCCGAATAGTTTGCTGACCAGTTGGCAGGCAAGTGAGCTGACTAGTTAGCTGCCCTGATGGAAAGTGAGTGAGCCCACTAGTTAGCTGAGCAGAAGCTGAGATGATAGCCAACTAGTTATCTAAGTAACTAGCTGATTTGCTTGCTGACTTGTCTAGCTAGCTGACTAGATAGCTGGCTATCTAGCTGACATAGCTAGCTAGCAAACAAGCTAACTCTCTAGCTTGCTGACTTAGCTAGCTAGCTATCTGGCTACTGGCTAAATGCCTTAACTATCTAACTGATTACCTGGCTGTCTAGCTAGCTGACTTAACTAGCTAGCTGACTAGCAACCTGAGTAGTTAGTTAACATAACTAGTTAGCTGGAGAGTTAGCTGACTTGCTAGCTGACTTAACTAGCTAGCTGGCTAGTTAGCTGACATATCTAGGTGACAAGCTTGTTGGTTGTCTAACTGGCTAGCGAGCTGACTTAACAAGCTGATTAGCTAGCTCACCAACTCACTAAACTAGTTGACTTAACTAGCTAGTTTCCTAAATAGCCAGATGACTTAACCATCTGAAATACCCAGATAGCTACCTAGTTAGCTATCTAGCTAGCTAGCTGACTTAACTAGCTGAAATATCTAGCTATCCAGCTGACTAGCCATCTGAATTGACTAACTTTTTGACTAGCAAGCGAGCAGCCTAGACAACTGACTTAACAAGGTGACTAAACTAGCTAGGATGCTGGTAAGCAGGCTGAATTAACTGATAAACGAGCTAGGCAGTTGGCCAGTCATGTGCCTAAACTACCTGACTTAACTAGCTCTCCAGCTCTCCTCTCAGCTGCCTAAACTAGCTCTCTCCCTCTCTAGCCACCTGGATAGCCAGCTGACTTAACTAGCTGACTTAATTTGCTAGCCATCTGACCAGCCAACTGACTAAACTAGGTCAATGTCTAGCTAGCCAGTTGGCTAGCCAGCTGATTGAACTAGCTCTCTTAACTAGCTGACCTGCTTTCTAGCCAGTTGAATTAAGTAGCTTGATACATAGCTATCCAGCTGGCTATCCAGCTGAATTATCTAGGTGACTTATATGGCTAGCCAGCTGTCTAGCCAGCTGACTTAAATAGCAAGCTACCTGGCTAGACAGCGGGCTAGTCAGCTGACATATCTAGGAGACTTAACTATCTAGTCAGATGGCTATACAGTTGACATAAGCAGCTAGCTACCTAGCTGACAAGCTGGCTAGCAGGCTGACTAAACTAGACAGCTGACTAAACTAGCCGACTTAATGAAAAAGTCAGCTGGCTAGCCAGCAGATTTCACTAGCTAGCTACCTAGACAGACAGCTGGATAGACAGTTGACTTAACAAGCTGACATATCTAGATGCCTGATTGCTAGCCAGCTGACTTAACTAGCTACCTACATAGATAGCTCACTGGATTGCCAGTGGACTTAACTACCTAACTACTTAGCTAATCTGCTGGCCAGCAAGCTTACTTAACTTGGAGACTTAACTAGCTAGCCAGCTTACCTTAATAGCTGACTTAACTAGTTACCTACCTACCTAGTCAGCTGATTTAACTAGCTGCTTTAACTAGCTAGCTCCCTAGCTAGCTATCATATAGCTAGCTGACATAACTTGCTGACTTATCTAGCTAGCTAGTTGACATATATAGCTGAATTAACTAGCCTACTACCTAGCTAGCCAGCTGACTTAACTAGCTGAAATAACCCGTGAGCCAGCTGTGTACCCATCTGACGTAACTAACTTTTTAATAACTAGCCAACTGGCTAGAAAACTGACATAATGAGCTGAATTAACTAGCTAGCCAGCTGGTTAGCCAGATGACTAAACTAGCTGACTTAACTAGCTTGCCAGCTGGGTAGCCAGCTGACTTTATTGCCTAGCTATTAAGCTAGCCAGCAGCCTAGTCTGGTGACTTAACTAGCTGACTTAACGAAGTAGCCAACTGTCTAGCAAAAAGACTTAACTAGCTAGCTACCTAGGTAGAAAGCTGGATAGTCAGGTGACTTAACTAGGTGACATAACAAGATAGCCTCATGGCTAGCCAGTTTACAAAACTAGCTACCTACCCACATAACTCGCTGGCTTTCCAACTGAGTTAACTACCTAACTACGTAGTTAACATGCTGGCCAGCGAGCTGTCTTAACAGCGCGCCTTAACTAGCTTGCCAGTTGGCTAGTCAGCTGAATTAACTAACTAGCTACCCTGCTTTGCAGTTGACTAAACTGACTTAACTAAATGACTTAAGTAGCTAGCTACCTAGCTAGCCAGATGACTTAACTAGCTACTTAACTAGCTTACTTATCCTGCTAGGCAACTGGCTGGCCAGCTGTCTTAACTAGCTGACTTATGGAGCTAGAGTCCTAGCTGGCCAGCTGAATTCACTAGCTGACTTAGCCAGCTAGCCATCTGACTAGCCAGCTGACTTCACTAGCTAGCTACATAGCTAGCTAGCTGGTAACCCAGCTGAATTAACTAGCTGACAACTTTCTAGCAAGCTGGCTAGCCAGCTGACGTAACTAACTTGCTATGTAGCTA
>NW_007170155.1:0-796 GCF_000164805.1 Carlito syrichta | reverse complement strand
GCAGGTCGCACACAAATATAACTTTAGAAAAGAGAACGGGCAGAATCATCTCTCAATACATCCAAAAATTAGCCGGGCGTGGTAGCACGCGCCTGTACTTAGAGCTACTTAGAAGGCTGAAGTTGAAGGATCGGCGGAACCCAGCGGGTACAGGCTGCGGTGGCCGGGAGCGGCCACTGCACTCTAGTGTGGGCGACAGAGTGAGACTCCATCTCCAAACCATAACAGAAAAAAGCCAGGTTCCGTGACTCAGCCTGTAATCCTGCGATTGAGGAGGCTGCGGGGGGAGGACAACCTAAGCCCGCGGGTTCGAGACCCACCTGGGCTCCTTGGGGAATCCTCATCTCTACAATAAATCAAGAAATCAGCCGGGCGTGGTAGCACAGGCCTGTAATGCCAGCTCCTCGGAAGGCTGAAGCGGAAGGATCAATGGAGCCAAGCAGATCGAGGTTGCGGTGGCCGGGAGAGGCCACTGCATTCCGGTGTGGATCACAGAGTGAGACTCCAACTCAGCCCAGAGCCCTCGGTTCAGAGAAATGTGAACTGTTATTTGCTGGAGTGGAACTATGTCCTTAAGAACATTTTACTGAAACCTGCTAGTTATTAAGGATGAATGTTTCCTTGCCTTAAATGGTGGACAACCAAACTCTTCGACAACCAAAATATGAAATTCAAATTTCCAAGCGTAAATTATATTCAGATGAAAAAACATGCAGTAATATCCATAAAAATCGTTGTACTCTGTGCCAGGTAACAGCAGCTATCTCAATCTACCCTGTACAAATGAGGAGATGGA
>NW_007170154.1:0-843 GCF_000164805.1 Carlito syrichta | reverse complement strand
CCACTGCACTTCCAGTGTGGGCGACAGAGTGAGACTCCATCTCCAAACCATAACAGAAAAAAGCCAGGTTCCGTGACTCAGCCTGTAATCCTGCGATTGAGGAGGCTGCGGGGGGAGGACAACCTAAGCCCGCGGGTTCAAGACCCACCTGGGCTCCTTGGGGAATCCTCATCTCTACAATAAATCAAGAAATCAGCCGGGCGTGGTAGCACATGCCTGTAATGCCAGCTCCTCGGAAGGCTGAAGCGGAAGGATCAATGGAGCCGAGCAGATAGAGGTTGCGGTGGCCGGGAGAGGCCACTGCATTCCGGTGCGGATCCCAGAGTGAGACTCCAACTCAGGCCAGAGCCCTCGGTTCAGAGAAATGTGAACTGTTATTTGCTGGAGTGGAACTATGGCCTTAAGAACATTTTACTGAAACCTGCTAGTTATTAAGGATGAATGTTTCCTTGCCTTAAATGGTGGACAACCAAAGTCTTCGACAACCAAAATATGAAATTCAAATTTCCAAGTGTAAATTATATTCAGATGAAAAAACATGCAGTAATATCCATAAAAATCGTTGTACTCTGTGCCAGGTAACAGCAGCTATCTCAATCTACCCTGTACAAATGAGGAGATGGGGGGAATCTAAGCCGAGGAATATCAAAACATCATAGATATATGCTTCATCTTCTTCTTTCTGACCTGTCTTTTTCCTCCCATGTATTTAAAACGCTTTTCACTTTTTATAAAATTATGTACTCAAAAGTGAACAATTTAAACCTGAATCCTAAAGTGAACAAACACTGTTTAGCAGATTCGTGCTCTCCAACAGTACATTGAAGGAGTTTATGAAATGTG
>NW_007170153.1:0-910 GCF_000164805.1 Carlito syrichta | reverse complement strand
GAATCCTCATCTCTACAATAAATCAAGAAATCAGCCGGGCGTGGTAGCACATGCCTGTAATGCCAGCTCCTCGGAAGGCTGAAGCGGAAGGATCAATGGAGCCGAGCAGATAGAGGTTGCGGTGGCCGGGAGAGGCCACTGCATTCCGGTGCGGATCCCAGAGTGAGACTCCAACTCAGGCCAGAGCCCTCGGTTCAGAGAAATGTGAACTGTTATTTGCTGGAGTGGAACTATGGCCTTAAGAACATTTTACTGAAACCTGCTAGTTATTAAGGATGAATGTTTCCTTGCCTTAAATGGTGGACAACCAAAGTCTTCGACAACCAAAATATGAAATTCAAATTTCCAAGTGTAAATTATATTCAGATGAAAAAACATGCAGTAATATCCATAAAAATCGTTGTACTCTGTGCCAGGTAACAGCAGCTATCTCAATCTACCCTGTACAAATGAGGAGATGGGGGGAATCTAAGCCGAGGAATATCAAAACATCATAGATATATGCTTCATCTTCTTCTTTCTGACCTGTCTTTTTCCTCCCATGTATTTAAAACGCTTTTCACTTTTTGTAAAATTATGTACTCAAAAGTGAACAATTTAAACCTGAATCCTAAAGTGAACAAACACTGTTTAGCAGATTCGTGCTCTCCAACAGTACATTGAAAGAGTTTATGAAATGTGCCTTTCGGTGTGGAAGAGAGAGGCTCAAAGGTAGAAGTCACATACCCACTGTCCTATGCAGTGGGCCATGACTTGACTAGGAGGATGTGGATCGAGTGAAGGGTTACCATTTCAGCATCTCTTTCATCAGGATGCCTTGCTGTTAATGGTGATTTCATTCCTTGCCTTTTGTCTTGGTGTTGGCACCGGGAGCGCATCTCCAACCGTGCTTTGTAACGTTTAGTAGCCT
>NW_007170152.1:0-813 GCF_000164805.1 Carlito syrichta | reverse complement strand
TTTTAACTGAATTATAAGGAATTATGTTAAATCATAATAGGTTAATAGTATAACTAACAGTAAGTTATTAAGTAAACTTATAGATTATAGTATAGTGTAAGTTGATAATATTAATCGTTAAAAAATATTAGGAGTCAGTGAACTTGGATTGAACCTAGAGGTAACTTAGAAAGTTTTTTGTATTAATCAGGTTTAGAACAAAGAGTATAATATGAATGATTTATTGAACATTATAGAAAACACTTTGAACAATCTGTATTGAAATTGTGCACCTGTGACCTTAATGTGGGTTTTGTGATGCACGACAGGCATCATGGAATTCGAATTGTTTGCTTGGAACTTGCAAATCTCATGATGGTCTTGTGATGCATAGTTTGTAAAGTGTGATATGCATGGAATTTGTACGCCCCCAGCAAGTGATTATCACACTGCTGGAGGGTATAGAAAATGGTATATAAGTTGGAAAGAGTCCGAATAAAATTTGGCTTCAGTCCTGATCAGACTGTTCCCAGAAGAACTGCCTTCAAGTGGTCTCTTCTCGCCGTCCAGATTCTCCGGTGCAGGTCCTAACCCACCCTCGGTCGGAGCGGGTCTCCGACACCTATATCTATCCTTTTTTATGGCTGCATAATATTCCATTTTTTGTATATACCACATTTACATTGTCCATTCCAGCTTTGCTGGGCAACATGGTTGGTACCATGTAATTTGCAATTGTGATTAGAGCTGCAACAAACATACTTGTGCAGGTATCTTTTTGGTAAAAATGATTTGAGTTCCTCCAGGTATATACTTTACAGGGGAATTACTGGG
>NW_007170151.1:0-892 GCF_000164805.1 Carlito syrichta | reverse complement strand
TTAAGTAAACTGATAGGTTAATAGTATAACTAACAGTTAAGTTATTAAGTAAACTTATAGATTATAGTATAGTGTTAAGTTGATAATATTAATCGTTAAAAAAATATTAGGAGTCAGTGAACTTGGATTGAACCCAGAGGTAACTTAGAAAGTTTTTTGTATTAATCAGGGTTTAGAACAAAGAGTATAATATGAATGATTTATTGAACATTATAGAAAACACTTTGAACAATCTGTATTGAAATTGTGCACCTGTGACCTTAATGTGGGTTTTGTGATGCACGACAGGCATCATGGAATTCAAATTGTTTGCTTGGAACTTGCAAATCTCGTGATGGTCTTGTGATGCACAGTTTGTAAAGTGTGATATGCATGGAATTTGTACGCCCCCAGCAAGTGATTATCACACTGCTGGAGGGTATAGAAAATGGTATATAAGTTGGAAAGAGTCCGAATAAAATTTGGCTTCAGTCCTGATCAGACTGTTCCCAGAAGAACTGCCTTCAAGTGGTCTCTTCTCGCCGTCCAGATTCTCCGGTGCGGGTCCTAACCCACCCTCGGTTGGAGCGGGTCTCCGACACCTATATCTATCCTTTTTTATGGCTGCATAATATTCCATTTTTTGTATATACCACATTTACATTGTCCATTCCAGCTTTGCTGGGCAACATGGTTGGTACCATGTAATTTGCAATTGTGATTAGAGCTGCAACAAACATACTTGTGCAGGTATCTTTTTGGTAAAATGATTTGAGTTCCTCCAGGTATATACTTTACAGGGGAATTACTGGGTCACATGGTAGGTCAATTTCTTGTCCCTTTAGAAACCTCCATAGTGTTTTCCACAGATGTTGCTCTAGTTTTCAGTCCACATGCAGTGTAGAAGCATATT
>NW_007170150.1:0-823 GCF_000164805.1 Carlito syrichta | reverse complement strand
TTGCTGGGCAACATGATTGGTACCATGTAATTTGCAATTGTGATTAGAGCTGCAACAAACATACTTGTGCAGGTATCTTTTTGGTAAAATGATTTGAGTTCCTCCAGGTATATACTTTACAGGGGAATTACTGGGTCACATGGTAGGTCAATTTCTTGTCCCTTTAGAAACCTCCATAGTGTTTTCCACAGATGTTGCTCTAGTTTTCAGTCCACATGCAGTGTAGAAGCATATTTATTTTCCAAATTCTCACCAGCATCTTTTATTGTTTGTTTTATTAATGATGGCATTTCTTACAGAGAGTATGTGGTATTTCAATGTGGTTTTCATTTGCATTCCTTTGATGATGAGTGAGACTGAGCACATTTTCATGTGTCTACTGTTTACCTGTATTCCTTATTATGAAAAGGGTCCAATCATGTAATTTGACTACATTTTAAAGTGACTGTCTGTTTTTTTCCGAGTTTTTGAATTTCTTGTAGATTCTAGATGTTATGCCTTTGGCAGATATAGGGTTTGAGAATAGTTTTCCCAATCTTTGGGCAGTCTACCTGCTGTGTTGATGGTTTCTTTTGTTTTGCAATAGTGTATCAATTTGATGTGATGCCACTTATCTAACTTACTTCTGAAGGTATGGGCATTTAGGTTTCTGAAGAGGAATTAGTTCCTGGTTCCAGTTTCCATAAAGTGCCTCCTGGAGTTTTCTAAGATAATAATTTGGTCTTTTACATTTAGGTCTTTGATCCATTTAAAGTTAATGTTTATGGTGATAGTTAGGGGTCCGGTTTCAATCTTGTGCATGAGGTCAGACTATCCCAGCACC
>NW_007170149.1:0-3808 GCF_000164805.1 Carlito syrichta | reverse complement strand
CAAAAACGTCCTGCCTCGCTAGGGGCAGGGCAATAAAACTATTATGATAATTCAGTTTCTAATCTTAATTCTAGGAGAAACTGCCTTTGGGAACAAGAGCTGACTAACCAGTCTATAAGGAAATAGAAGTAAAAAAATCTAGAAAGAAGTACAACTTAGAAGGGACAAGGTCATATAAAATAATTCTACTGTGCAACTTTCCATCAGGTCGTATAGAGATTTACTTATAAATTTTACTGCCATGTATGCACACTGGTCACTAATCACATGCCAATATTATAGGTATAACTGATATCCTATGTCAGAGGCGATCCTCCAGATGGGCCTTTACAGGCCTCAGCCATGTAGCTATAGATGTTGACTCCCAACATTTCCCACTTTTTTATTATTAAAAACATACGTTAAACATCTTGGCTTCTGTCTTAGGTTGTTCTCCCTTCACCATAGTTGTTACCCGTCATTGGCCTGTTCCCCTTCCCCACAGGGAGTGCCTATCATAGGTTCATACTAGGTGGCTGGAATCTTACCCGTCACTGAATACCAAGAGCGTAAAGACTTGAGGGGACATAGGGAGAGTGAAGAATGGTGAGCTGATGACACAGATGACATAAAATATTAGCCTTTATGACATAAGTGACCAGCTGATAGATGACATTATTTTTTGGTTTTATTACTAAGAACTGCCAAATGAATATTATCAGAGTTACGTTGAACTGCTTTCCTTAACCGTTGGATGATGACTCGAAAGATATTCAGCAGAAAAAGAACAAGTATACCAATAGCAATGAAATTATAGATCAGATTCCAAACAGAATTGGAAGCCACAAACTGAGAAAGGGAAGAAGTAAATCTAGATGCTAGTTGAGAAACTGAAAGTGAGGAAAGATGTGCCTGAGAAACAGCAGTAATCTGACTATGCCAACTGTTGAATGTTTAGAGAAGAATTAGAAGACTGCCAAACTCCCATAAGATGTTTCTGAACATCTATCCAACTAACATTCTGACCATAATATGGCAAAGGTGTAACACAAATCCATTTAAATTGAGCGTGAAAAGCTACAGACATTTGAACCTTAATGTGTTGTATTTGATTTCCTATATATACTAATGCTGATTCTAAGGCATTCAACCTATCAATAATACCTTTATCTATCTGCTTTTAAGTAAATAAAGTTAAGCTAACATTTTGAGACAAATCATTTACATGATTAGCTGTGTGAACTTCTTGAACTAAAGCAGTGGCAAAAGCAGCCACAGATCTTATAATAGAAATGAGTGCAGAAATTTCCAAGACTAAAGCTGCAACAAACCTACAAGGCCTATTTAACATTGCTGTGGCTCGTTCTAAAATATAAGTAGCTGGAGAAGAATACCACCGTTCCAGTAGCTGAACAGGCACAAAAACGTAAGAAGGATACTTTAACAGAAATACTTGATATGGATTACCAATAATACAATTAGACAAAGTACAATTTTCACAATTCATTTCAAAATGACCAAAATTAGATATTACCGAGTAAATAGAATGAGCATTTGCAATTAACAAAACATATGGGGAATCAACACAAGCCTGTAAAAAGGTCGTAAAACCGGAATGAGGACAACAAAGTGTTACAGGACCTGTTGCTGCAAACAATCAATAAAGCTGAGTCTGTAATGAACGATTAAAGGACAGAGAACTTTAAAACATAGATGTAGCCCATTCATACGGGTGCCTTCTAGCTGTGGCAAGCGTAGAGCCATTAAAACCCCAGTCACTAATATATAATTTTTCACCGGGTACAGGATAGTCCACCTTAGAGTTATAAGCACAGTTTCTCCATTTCGGGAAGCCAGCATCTCGCCGTATGAGTGACCAGTCCTTATGAGTGACCAGTCCTTTTCCGTATCATTGAAGGGGCAAGCAGATATGCTGAGAGGCGATGAAGCTCTAGTCACATGGCTAGGGGCGGTTCCTCCAGGCATTAACATCTCCAGTCGCCAACCGTCCTTGATATTGTCCTGATAAGGGCTTTCTGTATCAGAGACTTAAAGGTAGACGTTAAACAAGAAGTCTAGTAATTATTAAAAGCAGAATTATTATAAGAACAAATAGGGAGGGAGTTGGAATGTCCTTCATAAGAAAAATTATGATTAGTAACATGTTTGACTTGAGCACGAAATAAAGCAGGCTCTCCCCTTTTCCTGTAGGAAGCTTCCATTTTATCAGAGGTTTTATACTTTCTTCTGGATCTCAATGTCTAGTCATAGCTGAATAGCCTGAAGAGTCCACATTTAAATGATTAATAACAAATAAAGTGTGATTCAAGATGTGGTGAGGAGAGCTATATTTGAACTCACCCTCTTATAACTTAATAGATTTTTTAAAGTTTGGTGAACTCTTTCAACTCTGGCTTGACCTTGTGGGTTGTAGGGAATTTCTGTGGAATGAGAAATATTAAATTAGGAGTAAAATTGCTGGAAAGATTTAGATGTATATGCAGGACCGTTGTTGGTTTTCAGTTGCTCTGGCATACCTAGCTGTGAAAAACAAAAGAATAAATGTTGTACCACGTCCTTGTAGGCTTCTTCCAGTTTTTACTGAAGTTAAAATATCTTGAGAAAATTTATCTACAGTCACATGCAAATAAGACAATTTTCCAAAGCTGGGAAAATGAGTTACATCCATTTGTCATAGTATGTTAGGTCTCAGTCCTGGAGAGTTGACTCTTCCTGGAGCTGGAACAAAAGTTTTTTAATTCTCAGAGAGTAAACTGAATGTAAATTGTTTATAATACTCTGGGCTTAAAAGTATAGTAAAGAAACAATTCTGTAAATCAATAACTATAATATTAAAGTTAACAGGTATAGCAATACAGGCTGTAACACTCCATGGCTCCCATAGTAGTGTTCACAGCTCTTAAATCCTGTAGAAGTCTCCATATACCAGATTTTTTTTTTCTTAATTACAAAACTTATGAGTGTTTTCAGGACTAGTGGTTGCCATCAGGGGGGGCTGGTAGAAGGCTCTTGGGATAATTTAACTGACCAGGAGAGCCAATCCAGACAATCCTTAATCAGAATGCTATGTTTTTCTAGTGCTTGCCATGTTAGATTTTAACCATGCCCTAGAGTTATAAAATTGCTTCCTTATCAATTCAATTTTCATGGCACTAACATTACTTACTTTGGCTGAGGATTCAAGGGTGTACTTCTAAAATGAAATGATAGAACTACAGTCATTATACAGCATAAATTTTTCCATAGTAGTATTTAGAATCTGTAGGCTTTCATACTCAGTTTCCCACTGATTTTCTCATGCTTATTAATTCTTTTTGTTCTCAGTTTCCTCCCTGCCTTAATCATTTGATATACTGTATATAAAGTTGTGGATAAGGTAAATTTGTATGAGAAAAATTGTAACAAATATACAAAATAAAATCCTATTTAATTTTATAATGAATAATATGTAAAAAAATTCTTTGTGAATTACCATCCTCCAAATACCTGTCAACATATTTTTCAAGTTTTCTTATTAATTTAAAGCAGAATACATCTGCATTTTCACCTTACGCATAAGTCTAAGTATTTGTTTTATTTTTTCTTTATAGCAATTATAGGCCAGCTTTTAACTGCTGTTGCACCAAATCTTTTGCTGCCTTAAGTTTCTTAGATGGAATAGGCCACTGTTTTACCCAAAACTGGCTTATTGACATGCAACCTTAACAACAATGGCCTATAGGGTAAATTTAAATAGCCAATGCCAGCTCGGTTTGTTTTTTCATTCACTAGAGTAAGTTTTTGTATTCTCTGTCTGTCTTACCAAGTC
>NW_007170148.1:0-996 GCF_000164805.1 Carlito syrichta | reverse complement strand
CCCTCCTTTAATCAGAGTGGTTGGCTCAGTTTCCTGAAATGTGATATACTTGGACCAATAATGCCCATCAACTGCCCAATGACACCTGCACCACCTCCTGCCTGCACATCTTAATCATGTATCACCTGTGGGGCTCAACTCAAGTTCCACCTCTGCCCTAAAGCCTTCTCACTTATGTGCAGGCCCCAGGAAGATTTGCTCTTCTGAGATACTGAGGTCCATCTCAGACAAAATGAGTTATGCCTCTTCAGGATGGTGTAGCATCTCCCTCACGGGGAGCCACATGGCAGCAGCAGATGGGAATAAGAGGTTACAAGAGAACTGCCCTCCTGAGAGAGAAGCCTCGCCTGGTGACTGATGACTCCTGGGTGAGGAAGAGAGGCTGGCATGACCAGTGGATGAGTTTCTGGTTCCTGAAGCATGACAAACCATCCCTGTGACCTACCTGTGGAAACTTGGATGATACTGGAACAAGATAAGTGGAAGCATATTGAAATTCTATAAATTGTTGGGTAAAAAACAGAAGGAACTAGCAGAAGGGTATTATGTTTTATCTCTCCTTCCAAATGATATTTTGATTTGTTGAAGAAAAAGTGGCAAAAGAATATCAGATACCTCTTGACATCTGTGCTTCCAAGTGAGTGAGAAGGCGTTATGAATACAAAGTTATGACAATAGCATAATTTTAACATACTAGAACCAAAGGCCTTCATTCTGTGAGAACTACAAAGGAACCCACACAAATGATAAGCTAGAGGAAAGTTTACATATATTTAAGTATATTAATTTGATGATCAACTTTGTAGTCATTCAAAAAATTAATACAGAGACTATTTAGACATGTGGAGAGATGCAGGAGACAGGATGGAACAGCATACATATGAGAAAATGACAGGCAAAGAGAGCTGCTGGGTTAAGATTAAATAAGATCGTGGATGCAACATCCAGCACAGATCCTGAGTCACAGAAGAGATTCAACACATGTTAACTCCTTTC
>NW_007170147.1:0-865 GCF_000164805.1 Carlito syrichta | reverse complement strand
CAGGATTTCAGTATTGGGAGTCCTCATATACAGAAAACTGCACGACCTGTTGCTACGGAAGAATAATGAAACTTGGTTACACGAGGCCTCCATCCCAAAAACCTACAGACCGTCTTGCTAAGAGATAACCACCATTCAGGTTTTGGTAGTAAGAATCTGGATAATGGGAGTCCTCATATACAGGAAACTGCACTGTCTATTCCTAAAGGAGAATAAGAAATCTGGTTTACAGTTGTCCTCCATCCCAATAAAACTTCAGGGTTTCTTGCTAAGGGCTTAACACGAATTTGGGTTTTTGAAGCATAAACTAGGGAAAAGAAATGCTCCAATTCAGACAAATGCACTGACTTTTCCTAAGAAAGAATAAGGAATGTTGGTGACATGTTTTCTCAATCTCCTAAAAAATATACGGCGTCTTCCTAAGATCTATACAAGAATGAAGTTTTTGACGCATGTATCTGTGAACAGGAGTACTCATATAAAGGCAACTGCACGGCTGTTGATAAAAATAAGGAATATGGGTTATACGAATCCTTAGTCCTGAAAATCTACAGGGAATCTTGCTGATGGCTAAAGAAGATTCAGTGATTATATGCATGAATGTGGGTAATAGCAATCCTCATATACAGGAAACTACATGGCCTCTTGCTAATAAATGGAAGAAATCTGTTTTCCACAGTTCCTCTATCAAAAAATCTACATGACTTCTTACTAAGGGCTAAACAAGGATCAGCGTTTCGAAACAGGAATCAAGAGAAAGAGAGTCCTCACATACAGGACACTACGTGACCTCCAACTAATTACGAATAAAGATTCATTGTTGTTCCCTCACTCAATCCTGAAAATTCGCATGTTGTCTGCTATG
>NW_007170146.1:0-767 GCF_000164805.1 Carlito syrichta | reverse complement strand
CAGAATAAGAAATCTGGTTTACAGTTGTCCTCCATCCCAATAAAACTTCAGGGTTTCTTGCTAAGGGCTTAACACGAATTTGGGTTTTTGAAACATAAACTAGGGGAAAGAAATGCTCCTATTCAGACAAATGCACTGACTTTTCCTAAGAAAGAATAAGGAATGTTGGTGACATGTTTTCTCAATCTCCTAAAAAATCTACAGCGTCTTCCTAAGATCTAAACAAGAATGAAGCTTTCGACGCATGTATCTGTGAACAGGAGTACTCATATAAAGGCAACTGCACGGCTGTTGATAAAAATAAGGAATATGGGTTATATGAATCCTTAGTCCTGAAAATCTACAGGGAATCTTGCTGATCACTAAAGAAGATTCAGGGATTATAGGCATGAATGTAGGTAATAGCAATCCTCATATACAGGAAACTACATGGCCTCTTGCTAATAAATGGAAGAAATCTGTTTTCCACAGTTCCTCTATCAAAAAATCTACATGACTTCTTACTAAGGGCTAAACAAGGATCAGCGTTTCGAAACAGGAATCAAGGGAAAGAGAGTCCTCACATACAGGACACTACGTGACCTCCAACTAATTACGAATAAAGATTCATTGTTGTTCCCACACTCAATCCAGAAAATTCGCATGTTGTCTGCTATGGGACAAACAAGAAACAGATCTTCGAGCTCCCCAAATGTTTCAGAGCATTTAGCATTCGGATATTATGAATAGGTCATTTCAGGACTCCAGCAACATTCTGGGTCCTCTTA
>NW_007170145.1:0-736 GCF_000164805.1 Carlito syrichta | reverse complement strand
ATTTTAATATGTGCTCAATTTGAGAACTACTCTAGTAAAGGTGTGTGTGTGTGTGTGTGTGTGTGTGTGTGTGTGTGTGTTTATTGGAAGGAAGAGATGTCATAGATCCCATTTCCTGGTGTCTTTCTTCTATGCTATGGTAAAAACACACTTAGCAGCAGATTGAAACTAAAATTTTTGTTTGATAATGTTTTACCGAACATAACATGATATAAATACATTTAAATATAGGTGGTTAAAATAATTCTTGTTCTGTGTTTCATTTGATTTAGGAATACACTATGGATCAGCAAGTACAGGATAGCACCATCATTTTTAATGATTGTGAAGTGTATTATTCTCTGCTTTATTTTTCTAATCCTATAATATTAAGAATTTAGTATGGTTATTTTCTTCTAACATAAAAATGAATAAGATGATTAATAGTATTCATCAAATATATTTGTACACTCATTTTTTTAGTTGGGGCATTTAAATCACTGAGTTCAACCTCTGTGGAAATGAGTGTGGCGATTTCTCAAAGAACTACACTGAGCTTCCATACAATTCAGCAATTCCTCTTCTAAGAATATACTCAGAGGAGCATTAAATCACAGGACACCTGCACATGTATGTTTATTGCAGTACTATTCACAATAACAAAAGCACAGAACCAACCTGGATGCCTATAGAAAATGGACTGAATAAAGGTAATGTGGTACATATACGCATGAATATGCAGCTGTAATTAAGAACA
>NW_007170144.1:0-823 GCF_000164805.1 Carlito syrichta | reverse complement strand
TTGATTTAGGAATACACTATGGATCAGCAAGTACAGGATAGCACCATCATTTTTAATGATTGTGAAGTGTATTATTCTCTGCTTTATTTTTCTAATCCTATAATATTAAGAATTTAGTATGGTTATTTTCTTCTAACATAAAAATGAATAAGATGATTAATAGTATTCATCAAATATTTTTGTACACTCATTTTTTTAGTTGGGGCATTTAAATCACTGAGTTCAACCTCTGTGGAAAGCAGTGTGGCGATTTCTCAAAGAACTAAACTGAGCTTCCATACAATTCAGCAATTCCTCTTCTAAGAATATACTCAGAGGAACATTAAATCACAGGACACCTGCACATGTATGTTTATTGCAGTACTATTCACAATAACAAAAGCACAGAACCAACCTGGATGCCTATAGAAAATGGACTGAATAAAGGTAATGTGGTACATATACACAATGGAATATGCAGCTGTAATTAAGAACAAAATCATGGTCTCAGTAGCAACATGGATGCAACTCTAGACCATCATTCTAAGTGAACTATCACCAAAACAAAGAACATGGGTTTTATTCCACTTCGGGCTATTATAAATAATGCTACTATGAACATTCATGTCCACGTTTAACTTTTTGTAACTTGTCTTTTATAGCTTTCTGTTTTCCTCCCATTTGGGAGCCGTTAGAGGTATAAACCTCCATTGCACACTGGAGGTATAAACCTCCATTGCATTACAAATTCTTATGCTTGTCTTTTAGTCTCACTGAATCTGAAATAGTGCTCCCACCTTTTTCTGCCCCATCTGTTGCTGTGACTTTTGAAAATTAAGCCCTT
>NW_007170143.1:0-820 GCF_000164805.1 Carlito syrichta | reverse complement strand
CCCACCTTTTTCTGCCCCATCTGTTGCTGTGACTTTGAAAATTAGGCCCTTAAGTTTGGGAAACCTTATTCAATGCATATTTAAAGGCTCCCTGCTTCTGTGTAGCTTTAATTTATAATTGCTTACTTGCCAACATTCACAGAAATGTATTTCAGTCTAACTTCATTCTTGGCTACTTTCTGAAAAAGAGAAAAATTCACCATCTGGCAAGGCAGTTGTGTTGCACTCAGAAACTAAAAAACTACAAAGAAGGGTCTAATATTTTTAAAGTCTTTCACCACCTATTTAGATCATCTTATTTTGGCAGCCAAAGTTTGTAAGATGTTGTTCTGGTCCACAGCTTGTCAGCATCTTTTAAATGAATTATTTCAAAGATGCCACATCTGGAGTCCAAGTTTCACCCCAGATTTCATGTCAAAGTTGAGCAACCAGAATGCCTATCTCTTTAAAATGACCACATGCAAAATCCCAAGTAGCTTCCTACTGCACTGCAAAGAGACGTTGCTGTGTCCCTAACACAGGACTCTATGTCCATCTTTTAGGTCTTGAATGTTAAGCGGAAGAAAGTCTTGATTATGGGAGAACTGAGAATGACAGAGAAATCTAACAACTTTGGAATCACAGCTTGAGTATGCCAAAGAGACATATCAGAAGCCTAAGCATCCATAGATTTGTAGGTAGAAAACTGGTTGTTTGACTGTCTAATGTAAATTTGGGGAATTTTTTTAGTTCAAGAAGTGACCTCAACACCTGTAAGTTTTTACCTTTGTCAAAATAAGTATATTCATGATCAAACATAAAAATGGTCCTATTTAACAAT
>NW_007170142.1:0-861 GCF_000164805.1 Carlito syrichta | reverse complement strand
AATCTCAAACTATAAGAACCTTAGAAAATGCAGGAGACACACTTACAGAAGTTAGCAATGGCAATCAATTTGTGATCAAACCCCAAGTACCCATATCATAAGAGATAAGATAGACAAGTGGGACCTCATCAAACTGACAAGCTTCTGCAAAACCAAAGAAATCATCAAGAGAGCAGGAGACAACCCACAGACTGGAAAAAAAATATTTGCCAACTGTATATCTGACAAAGACCTAACATCTAGAATCTACAAGGAAGTCAAACATGCACAAAAGAAAAAAAAAAGCCCCATTACCAAGTGGGCAAAAATTATGAATAGATACTTCTCAAAAGAAGACATACGAGCAGCCAACAGATACATACAAAAATGCTAGCTTCACTAATCACCAAAATAATGCAAATTAAAACCACACTAAGATACTACCTAACTCGAGTCTGGATGGCCATCATCAATAACTCAAGAAACAACAGATGCTGGAGGGGATGTGTGGAAAAAGAATGCTTCTACAGATTTGGTGGGAGTGTAAAATAGTACAACCTTTGTGGAAAACAATGTGGCTATACCTAAAATATCTAAAAATTGACCTTCCATACTACCCTGCAATCCCCCTATTGGGAATATACTCAGAAGAACTCAAATCACTCTATGAAAAAGATACCTGCACATGCCAATCACAACAGCAAAAACATGAAACCAACCGTGTTGCTCATCCAAAAAGGACTGGATAAAAACAATGTGGTACACATACATGATGGAATATTACACAGTCATAAAAAAGGACAAAATTATGAACTTCACAGCCACTTGAATAGACTTAGTCTATAATACTGAGTGATGGACCAGGCATGGTGGCTCAACCTG
>NW_007170141.1:0-800 GCF_000164805.1 Carlito syrichta | reverse complement strand
TCATTAATGAATATAGACATTAACAATTTTTGGTCAATGAATGAAGAAAAATTGTTAAATATAGAACTGGACAATTTAGTAGACCAGAATTGATTTTCAGCAACCGTCAAGTCTTGAGTTTTCTGATGCAATTTAGTAAGGTCCATTTTAAAGTCTGAATTATTCAAAATTTCACGAATATGATTTTTAATTTTGTCCCATGTATGGACAGATGTATTTACCTCTAAAGGAGCAAGGCATTTAATTCAGAGTTTAAACATTTAAATTCAGAGTAACATCAAAGAGCCAACCTAATTTTCAAAGTCACAAGTTTTTGTCCTACAGCTAGAACCGCCTCTTCCAAAGCATTAACTTTGTTCTCTAGCTTGTGATCAATAATCTCTTGGGTAGTTAAGGCTATAGAAACATTCTTAGATAACTGATCAGTGACGGTAGTTGTATGGACCCCTTGAGCTAAAGCCACAACTGAAACTGCTACCAAACTAGCAACAGCTATTAGGGCTGTAATTCCCAAGACTACAGTGGACAAAAACCTTTTTTGTCTTTTATTCAGAGGAGAATTGACTTCATACAACGTTTGTACACCATACTCATCATACCAGCGAGAAGACAGCTGTACTGTAACCATTAAATAGGGAGGATGTTTTAAGATTGCAAATCCCTTATAAAAGGCATGAGTTAAACAATAGTTAAAAGACATTTCGCACAAGACACCTTATGAACATTATTGTGATAGTCAATTGTAAGCGTTTGATATTCATTCCATACAAGAAAAGCATAAGGGGATTGTAAGTAGGCTC
>NW_007170140.1:0-865 GCF_000164805.1 Carlito syrichta | reverse complement strand
TCGGTATTAAGTGAGCAAATGAGTTTGTTAGATGGGGCGAAATTCTTGTGACATGATGGGGGAGGTTACCATTTCTCCTGTTTCTTCAACCAAAGATTTTATTTGTTTCCATGCTGGTAGTCGTGAACGGCGAGCACTGAAGACATTACATCTGGAAGCTTGTGGTCTTGTACAGGACAGCCAAGGATGCAGAATATTCTCATCCTGTAGTGAAAGATTTTTCATCTGGTGGCTCAAAGTTGTTCTCTCCTTGGGTGAATCATGGTGAAGTTGTGACTCAGCAAGCAGTGGGCGTTTCTGAAGCAATGAGGAAGGTTCTTCCTCCTGGTGACTAGCAGGCATGTTGTCACGTCTAGTGTTTCTCTGAATCGGTAGTATTCTCGCCACTTGTTTTTTTTGCTGGATCAATGTAGGCATGTCGGATAACTAGATCAGGAATCCAAATAGGAGTAGATTCTTTTTGTGGATATATGCAAGCAAATCCCCTCTCACTAGTTAGCAATGTATCAGGCTCTCTCCATTGGGCTGTAAGGAGATCCTTCCATCTTATCATAGGTTTAACATTGTCATAGCTGAGTTGCCCAAAGAATTTAAATTTAAATAATTTATAACAAAAAAGCATGATTTAAAATATGGTGAGGAAAGTTATATTTAATATACCCCTCTATTAATTTATTTATTTGATTTTCTAAAGTTTGTTAGGCTCTTTCAAATACGGCTTGACCTTGTGGATTGTAAGGAATTCCTGTGGAATGAGAAATATTAAATTGGGAACAAAACTGCTGGAAAGATTTAGATGCATATGCAATACCATTATCAGTTTTTAGTTGTTTTGGTATACTTTGCTGTGAGAAAAAAAAAGGAA
>NW_007170139.1:0-735 GCF_000164805.1 Carlito syrichta | reverse complement strand
CTACTGACTTAACAAGCTAGCCAGCTTACTTAACTAGATGACTTAACAAGCTACCTACCTAGGTAGCCAGCTGATTTAACTAGCTGATTTAACTTGCTGACTACCTAGCTAGCTATCATATACCTAGCTGACTTAACTAGCTGAATTAACTAGCTAGCTAGCTGACATATCAAGCTGATTTAACCAGCTTGCTACCTAGCAAGGCAGCTGATTTAACTTGTTGAAATATCTAGCAAGCCAGCTGACTATCCATCTGAGGTAACAAGCTTTTTAACTAGCTAGCCAGCTGGCTAGACAACTGACATCAAAGGCAGTCTTAGCTAGCTAGCAAGCTGGTTAGCCAGCTGGCTAAACTAGCTGACTCAAATAGATGGCCAGCTGGCCTGCCAGCTTACTTATTTTCCTAGCTACCTCACTAGCCAGTAGCCTAGTCAGCTGAATTAACTACCTGGCTTAACGAAGTAGCTAGCTGGCTAGCCAGCAGACTTAACTAGCTAGCTACCTAGCTAGACAGCTGGAAAGACACCTGACTTAACTAGCTGACATAACTAGATAGCTTGATGGCTAGCCAGCAGACTTAACTAGCTCCCTACCTACAGAGTCTGCTGGCTTGCCAGCTGACTTAACTTCCTCCCTACGTAGCTAACCATCTGGCCAGTGAGTCAACTTAACAACGTGACTTACGTGCTAGCCAGATGGCTACCCAGCTGATTAACTATCTAGTTACCCTACTAG
>NW_007170138.1:0-721 GCF_000164805.1 Carlito syrichta | reverse complement strand
TGGAAAGTCAATATAATGCTTCACATCAAAGGGCTCAAGAAGAAAAATTACATGAGCATATCCACAGACACAGAAAAAGCTTATGTCACATACACATTTATTATTTTATAAAAACTCAAAATAAATTAGAAATAGAAGACAACTACTCTGATCTAATAAAGAATGCCTACAAAAAACCTACAGCAAAGATTATATATGGTGATAAAATTTAAGTTTACCTGATAGAATCAGAAATAAAGAAAATATGACTCTTCCCACTATTCTTCTTTCAAATTGTACTGAAAGCAATATCTAATGTAAAAAGATAAGAAAAAAGTTAAAGATATATAGACTGAGGAAAAAAAGAAACAAAACTTGTCTTTGTCACAGATAACATGATTGCTAATGAAGAAAATATAAAATAAACAACAAAAAAAATTACTCCTGGAACTAATAAGTGATTACAACATAGCAGGATACAAGGTTAATATTTAAAAGTCAAATGTTTTGTTATATATATATCAGAAAGGAACAGGTAAAATTTGAAATTAAAAAGAAATACGTACACACATTACCATGGCTACCCTGAAATATGAAATATTTTGGTAGAACTCTAGTAAAATATGTGCAAGATCTATACAAGAAAACTACAAAATGCTGATGAAAGAAATAAAAGAATTAAGTAAATGGATAGACATTCGATGATCATCAATAAAAACAAATCATCATTATTGTCAAGTTT
>NW_007170137.1:0-730 GCF_000164805.1 Carlito syrichta | reverse complement strand
TACAGGCATGTGCTACTACAACCAGATAATTTTCTGATTTTTATTATATAGACGAGGTCTTGCCAAGTTGCCCAGGGCTGGTCTCAAACCAATGGTCTCGGACAATCCACTCACGTTGGTCTCTCAAAGTGCTGCTATTACAGGCTGAGCCACCAAGCCCAGCCAGAGACAAACTATTTGTAAACAACATATCTGATAGAGAATTGTTATCCAAAATATACCAAAAAATACATAAAACTAAAAAATGAGAAAATGACCCAGATTCAAGAATGAGGTAAAAATTTTAACATATAATTCACCAAAGAAGATATACAAGTATAAATAGCATATGAAAAGGTGATCTATTTATATATAATCAGAAAATGCAAATTAAACCAATAATGAGATACTGTTACATATCTATTAGAATGGCCAAAATCCAAAACACTGACAGCATCAGATACTGGCGAGGATGTGAGACAATAGTGACTCTCATTCATTGCTGGTAAAAATGAAAAATGGCGCAGCCACTTTGGAAGATAATTTACAGTTTTGCACATGGATGTTTATAGCAGATATATTCATTATTGTCAAAATTTGGTAGCAGTAAGATGTCCTTTATTGGTAAGTGGATAAACTGTAATATATTCAGACAATAAAATATTATGCAATGCTAAAAAGAAGTGAGTTTTCGAGTCCTGAAGAGGCATGAAGGAGATTTAAGTACACATTATTAGGTAAAGAAAAAGAA
>NW_007170136.1:0-759 GCF_000164805.1 Carlito syrichta | reverse complement strand
AGCCAGTTCACTTAACTATCTTGCCAACTACCTAACTAGCAGGCTACCTAGCTGAATTAACTAGGTGCATTGAACAGTTAGCCTGCTGGCTAGCATGCTGACTTATCTAGTTAGCTACCTACCTAGCCAGCTGGCTAGACAGCTGACTAAACTAGCTGTCTTAACCCGCTAGCTAGTTGGCTATCCGCTGACTTAACTCACTGACATCTCTAGCTTTTCAAGTAGCTATCTAGCTGACTTAACTATCTAGTTAACTACGTTGTAAGTTGGCTATCCAGTTCTTTTATCTAGCTGAATTAACCAGCTAACCAGCTAACTAACCAACTGACATAACTAGCTCGCTATCAAATTAGCCAACTGGATAGCCAGCTGACTTGACTAGCTGACTTAACCAGCTAGCTACCTAGATAGTCAGCTGAATTAAATAGTTAGCTAACTAGCTAGCTACCTAGCTAGCCAGCTGATTTAAATTGTTAACTAACTAGCTAGATACCTAGCTAACGAGCTGACTTACATAGTTAGCTGCCTATGTAAGTCTGACTTAATCAGCTAGCTAACTAGTTAGCTTACTCGTTATATAACGTGCTAAATAGGTGACTTAGTCATCTGACTTAACTCGTTAGCTAATGAGCTAGCTAGCTGACACAACCAGCTGACTTAACTCATTAGCTAACTAGCAAGATAGCTGATATATCCAGCTGAATTAGCTCGTTAACTATCTAGCTAGCTTGTCTACTCAAGCAGCTGAGCCAAATGGGA
>NW_007170135.1:0-704 GCF_000164805.1 Carlito syrichta | reverse complement strand
GGAATGCCAGCCGGCTTAACTTGCCAGACACTCTGCTGGTCAGACTTCTAACCAGCCGGCTTCACTAGCTGGCCACCTACCTGACCAGCCTACTAACAAGGTGGCTTAACTTTCCAGCCATGTACCTACCCAGCCATCTAACCAGCTGACTTAACTAGCTGACTTAATTTGATAGACATCTGGCTAGCCAACTGGCTTTACTAGCTAGCCACTTAGCTAGTCATCTGGCTATACAGCACACTTAACACACTGACAACTAGCTACCCAACTGACAAGCCAGCTGACTTAATTATCTAGCTACCGACCTAGTCAGGTGGCTATCAAGCTGACTTAACTAGCTGACTTAACAAACTAGTCAGCTGGCTAGCCAGCTGACTTAACTAGCGAGCTACCTAGCCAGTCATTTGGCTAGCCACTTAAATTAACTAGGTCACTTAAACAGCTAGCCAGTTGGTTAGCCACCTGACTCACCAAGCTGACATAACTAGTTAGCCAGCTGGCTAGCCAGGTGATTTAACTAATGGACAACTCTAGGTAGCCAGGTGGCCAGCCAGCTGACTTAACTAGATAGCTACCAATGTAGACCACTGGCTTACCAGCTGACTTTAACTACCTAGCTAACAATTTGGCTAGTGAGTGCAGTTAACTAGGTGACCTAACTAGCTGGGCCAGTTGGCTAGCCAGATGACTTAACTAGCTAGCAA
>NW_007170134.1:0-607 GCF_000164805.1 Carlito syrichta | reverse complement strand
CCTTCTTTCCTTCCTTCCTTCCTTCCTTCCTTCCTTCCTTCCTTCCTTTCTTTCTTTCTTTCTTTCTTTCTTTCTTTCTTTCTTTCTTTCTTTCTTTCTTTCTTTCTTTCTTTCTCTCTGTCTGCCTTTTCTTTCCGTACTAATTTTCTCAGGCTGCTCTCAAACATCCCAAATAGGGTCATCCTCTCAGTCTGGTCCTCCCAAATTGCTGCAATCACAGACTTTCCATTTGGTCGTCATCCTTGTCTTCCTACCTGGTTTTTAACTCTTGGTCAGAGGCGATCCCCTGCCGAGGCCTGCCCACACCCAAGGTTTTCTAGGTTTTCCTTGCAGTCGAGGTGGGGGCTTACTATGGTGTCCAGCCTGTTCTTGATCTCCCGAAAACCGGCCATCTTCCCATCTTGGCCTACCCAAATGTCAATGAGACAGGCGTGAGGTGCCCACCCATCCCCACTGCCTGAAGTTTTGAGAGTCATGCAATCCCTTTACCCAAGGTGGCCCCTTGGAGGATCGAGTGGGTCCACACTGGGCACGAGGCAGTCAGAGGTGTGGGCTACCTAGGCAGAGACACGCCCCTGCACCAGGTCCTCTCCCCAAGGAGGGCTCA
>NW_007170133.1:0-766 GCF_000164805.1 Carlito syrichta | reverse complement strand
GCTCCGAGGTTGGCAGCGGCAGGAGATGCCAGGCTTTGCAGTGGGAGGTGGCAGCTCTAGGAAAATGGGAATCAAAACAACGAGGGGAATGAAGGAGAGGAAAACAACAACACAAGAACAGCACCTCACTTAAGATAAATACATTCTAGAGTCCTGCTGTACAACATTATGTATAATAGTTAGCTTTCCTGTATATACACTCACAATTCTGTGTAGATTTCCTGTATCTGTTCTCATGACAATAATGAAAACAAAACAATGAGATTCCCCGACAAATCCACTGACCATTATCTAAAAAAAAAGGGAGAGAGAGAAAGAGAATAAAATGTAAAATAGAAAACGTTAGGGGGGATGTGAAAAAATTGGACTCATTAAAAATTACTGATGATAATGTCAAATGGTGACTCTTCTATGGAAAATACTAGGGCACTTTCCTAAACAATGATGCAAAAGATACCACAGAAGCCAGCTATTCCACTCCTAGCATCTGCCAAAAGACGATGAGAAAATGCAAACCAATGACAGCTTCTAAACTTACTGCGTGGGGGCCCATGTACAGGAGTAGCCTCACTGAAGTTCCCCCCTGTGCCCCCAGGGCACTAACGCAGGACCCTTGGTGCGGGACCAGCTCAGTGGGGATGCAGTGGACACGGCTCTGGTCTTCTGCTGGCCTGGGCCCCTGTTCCAAGGTCGGCGGCAAGGAGGGCCTGGTTCCATGGTCTGTGGCAGTACAGGAAGCCAGGCTCTGAGGTTCGTGGAGTTGCAG
>NW_007170132.1:0-4300 GCF_000164805.1 Carlito syrichta | reverse complement strand
TAGCCCACCCTGGGGAGTATCGTCCAGGAGGCCCAGCTCAGCGGTCGTCTACTAAGAGGAGGCCCTGGATACTCCATCGGTGGCAGCAGCAAGGGGGACTCGGCTATCAGGTAAGCGACAGCGCAGGGGCCTCAGTGATTCTAGCTTCCCTGGACACAGCATGCCAGCGGAGGACTCATGCCAGTCTGAACCAAGTCCCGCTGGCTGAGAGAGGGGGACCTAAACAGAACATTTATAACCAATGAGGACCTCTGAAAGGCTTCTTCTGATTGGATGAAAGGAAATGCAGAGGCCCTCCTTATTAGATAACAGCTAACCAATTAGAATTGTGCAACTGGGTCGCTATCATCCAATCAATATAAGTACTTATCATTCAATAGCTTCTTCTCAAGCTGCATAAACCCTTCCCACAGCCACATGGTACCATCCACCACCCTAATCTTCTCTGGCCACCATGCTGCATCTCCCTGGGGACATCTCAGGGCTCCTGCTAACTTTGGTATACATAGGATGTTCCGCCACCTTGATGACATCCATCAACAGCCTCTGCACTCTGCAGTCAGTGCACACCCACATCAGCCCTGCTCTGAAGGAAGAAAAAAAAAAGCTCTGCTCACAAATAGGAACTATCCGAGCACCCAGCAGAGCCCAGGAGAAGGGAGCAGCCACTCCAGGCAGAATTCCTTCTGGGCCATCCCCAGAAGGATCAAAGCAGGATGAACTTGAAATCTATCTAGCCCAAGAGGAGCCATGGCTCCTGCAGCCTAATCAGATATAGTCTTCTAAGCACTTGCCAGTTCTTTTAAGCACCCCACAGTACAGGAGAAAGGGAGCAAGGAGAAGGCAGCCTCTGAGCTCTGCCTCAGCTCCCCTCACCATCAGATAGCTTGGGGGGAATTTCTATCTCAGGTTGCCAAGACAACTGGACTTAGCTTGTACTTTTGGAAGAAAACTTAGTGCCACAGAACAGTACTTCTTTTCCTCTTTCTAGTGAAAAAGTTCAAAGAATGTGGCCCGGTGAACTTGTAACCAGGGAGAGGTGGAGCTGACAGCGGGAGTGGGAGTGGAGGCAGAGACAGAGAAAGAAAAAGAGACAGAAAGAGGAAGAGACAGACACAGAGAAAGACAGAAAGTGGGAGAAACAGACACAGAGAAACAGAGAGAGACAGAAAGGATGAGCGACAGACACAAAGAAGAGACAGAGAGAGACAGACACAGAGAGACAGACAGAAAGTAGAGACACACAGAGAGACAGAAAGAGAAAGGGACAGAGAGAGACACAGGGAGAGGGAGAGATACAGTGAGACAGAAAGAAATACACACACAGAGAGAGACAGAAAGGAGAAACAGAGAGAGAGAGAGAGAGCAGAAAGAGAAAGGGACAGACACAGAGAGGCAGAAAGACAGAAAAAGAGAGAGACAGAGAGATACAGAGAGAGAGACACACACACAGAAAGAGAAAAAGAGAGGAAGACAGAGAAAGAGAGACAGAGGGAGAGACAAAGAGAGACAGACAAGGAGAGACAAAACACACACACACAAACAGAAAGAAAGAGAGGAAGAGAAACAGACACAAAGAAAGAGACAGACAGAGAGGGACAGACAGATGGAGACAGAAACAGAGAGAGACAGAAAAGAGAACATAACATACACAAACTAGTATGGCTAAGTCAAATGACCAGTGGTTTTTAAAGTAATTAGAAATTTATTTAACTTCCTTTCATTAAAATCCAAGCAAATTTAGAGGTCCAAGGACTGCACTGACAATTTTCACAGTATGAGAAACGCCAAATCTACAGACCATTTTCTGTTTCTACCTCATGGCCCAACATGGCTACACTAGCTTAAGCCATCACATCCACATTTTAATCAGGAGCGAGAAGAAAAGGGAAGAAGCCTCTTCAATCCTAAAAATTGCACACTCACACCTATTTACATCTATTGTATAGATCAGTTAGCGCCACTAAAGCTTCAGGGAAGGCTGAGTAATGTAGTCTTTTTTCCTAGTAAATTACCTATTTTTTGCTTGTGTCCTGAGGATGACATTGAACTAAAACATGTTAAAGTCCTTTGGAGTAAAATAAAGCACCTTTGGAGATAAATGATTAGTAATGACAGTAAATACTTTTTTTTTTTTTTTTTTTACATCAACAGACTATTTTATCTTCCTTTATGACTCCAAATTAAAATACTGAGAACTGCCTGACCATCAGTAAAAGCAACAAAGGCGGTCAGGTTGCCTTTCTATTGGAAGCATCTGGGGAATAAATGAAAAGCAACACAGTAGCTGATTGGCCTTCACTGGCAAAGATGCAAAGAAAGATCATGCTCACTTCTTGGTCATGAGCAAAATGGCTCCCTGAATTCAGTGTGTCTCCGTGGCTCCCTGTTTTGGTGTATGGTTAATGACTTAGATCACTGGAGACTGCTGATGCCTGAATGCACAGATGGATTAACAAACCCATTCCTTGAATATACTGGCTCTTTGCCCTACCCATGGCCTTGGTCTCACATGCCCCCACAAGTCTATGCCTATTTCCTTTTTATTCTTTTTTGAGTTGGAGTCTCACTCTATCGCCCAGACTGTAGTACAACGGCACGCACACTCATGGCCACCCCAGTGTTGATCTGCTAGACTCAGGCAATCCTTCTGCCCAAGCCTTCCAATGCTCGTGGATTGGAAGAATCAACACTGTTAAGATGTCCATTCTACCTAAGGCAATCTACAGATTTAATGCAATACCCATCAAATTACCAGCAGCATTCTTAGACCTGGAAACGATACAGGAATTCATATGGAAACATAAATGACCAAAATAGCCAAAACAATCATCAGGAAAAAAAGCAGGAGGTATCACACTGCCAGACTTTAAACTTTATTTTAAAGCTACAATAATCAAAACAGCCTGGTATTGATAAAAGAACAGGCATTTAGACCAATGGAACAGAATTGAGATTCCAGGAGCAAAACCTCAATTTCTCAACCAACTCATCTTCGACAAACCTCCACCACCAACCACTGGGGAGAGGAGAACCTATTTAATAAATGGTGCTGGGAAAACTGACTGACCACATCCAGAAGACTAAAACAAGACCCCTACCTTTCCCCATACACAAAAATCAACTCTAAATGGATCAGAGACCTAAACGTAAAAACTTGAACTGAAAGAACCTTAGAAAATGCAGGAGACACCCTAATGGAAACTGAAACTGGCAATCAATTCCTGATCAAAACCCCCAAGTACCCATGCCATAAGAGATAAGGTAGACAAGTGGGACCTCATCAAACTGACAAGCTTGTGCAAAGCCAAAGAAACCATCAAGAGAGCAAGGAAACAGTCCACAGACTGGGAAAAATATTTGCCAACTGTATGTCTGACAAAAGTCTAACATCTAGGATCTACAAGGAACTCAAATATGCTGAAAAGAAAAAAACAAACAAACAGCCCCATTACAAAGTGGGCTAAAGATATGAATAGACACTTCTCAAAAGAAGATGTACGGGCAGCCAAAGATACATGAAAAGATGCTCAGCCTCACTAGTCATCAAGCAGATGCAAATGAAAACTACACTAAGATACCACCCAACTCCAGCCAGAGTGGCCATCATCAATAACTCAAAAAATAACATGCTGGAGAGGATTTGGCGAAAAGGCAACACTTTGATACCGTTGGTGGGAGTGTAAACTAGTACAGCCTCTGTGGAAAACAGTGTGGTGATTACTAAAAGTTCTAAAAAATCAACCTTCCATACGACCTCACAATCCCCCTACTGGGAATATACCCGGAAGAACTCAAATCACTCTAATAAAGAAGATACAAAAAATTAGGCGGGTGTGGTAGCGTGCTCCTGTAGTTCCAGCTACTTGGAAGGCTGAGGCGGAAGGATGGCCAGAGCCCAGCAGGTGAGGCTGCGGTGGCCGGGATCAGCCACTGCACTCCAGTCTGAGCAACAGAGTGAGATACCAACTCAAAAAAAAAAAAAAGAAGATACTTACACATGTATGTTTATTGCAGCATTGTTCACAATAGCAAGAACATGGAACCAACTGTGTTGTCCATCAAAAGAGGACTGAATTAGAAAAACGTGGTACATATACACAATGGAATACTACACAGCCATAAAGAACAAAATTATCACATTTTCAGCAACCTGGATGAACTTAGAGTCTATAATACTGAGTGATCTTTCAAAGAAACAAACTGAGTATCACATGTTCTCACTCATAAGTGGACTTTGAACAACTATCATAATACTATAAGAAAATGACTGACAGTAGTGGGAAACTGTGGAGGGTGG
>NW_007170131.1:0-364 GCF_000164805.1 Carlito syrichta | reverse complement strand
CAGCTGGCTAGCAAGCTGACTTAACTACTCGACTTAACTAACTTGCCATTTGTCTAACCGGCTGACTTAAGTAGCAAGCAACTTAGCTTCAGCTGACTAGACAGCTGACTTAACTAGGTGACTTAGCTAGATAGCCAGCGGGGTCAACAGTTGACTTAACTATCTCACTACCTAACTAGCCAGCTGTCTAGCCAGCATTGACCAGGTGACTTAACTAGCTGGCCAGCTGACTAGCTGGCTGACATAACTGCCTAGGTACCTAGCTAGCCAGCTGGATAGCCAGCTGATTTAACTAGCTAGCTAGTTACATAGCCTGCTGGCTTGCCAGCTGACTGAACTACCTAGCTATCTAGCTAACCAGTTG
>NW_007170130.1:0-976 GCF_000164805.1 Carlito syrichta | reverse complement strand
TCGCTATCATCCAATCAATATAAGTACTTATCATTCAATAGCTTCTTCTCAAGCTGCATAAACCCTTCCCACAGCCACATGGTACCATCCACCACCCTAATCTTCTCTGGCCACCATGCTGCATCTCCCTGGGGACATCTCAGGGCTCCTGCTAACTTTGGTATACATAGGATGTTCCGCCACCTTGATGACATCCATCAACAGCCTCTGCACTCTGCAGTCAGTGCACACCCACATCAGCCCTGCTCTGAAGGAAGAAAAAAAAAAGCTCTGCTCACAAATAGGAACTATCCGAGCACCCAGCAGAGCCCAGGAGAAGGGAGCAGCCACTCCAGGCAGAATTCCTTCTGGGCCATCCCCAGAAGGATCAAAGCAGGATGAACTTGAAATCTATCTAGCCCAAGAGGAGCCATGGCTCCTGCAGCCTAATCAGATATAGTCTTCTAAGCACTTGCCAGTTCTTTTAAGCACCCCACAGTACAGGAGAAAGGGAGCAAGGAGAAGGCAGCCTCTGAGCTCTGCCTCAGCTCCCCTCACCATCAGATAGCTTGGGGGGAATTTCTATCTCAGGTTGCCAAGACAACTGGACTTAGCTTGTACTTTTGGAAGAGAACTTAGTGCCACAGAACAGTACTTCTTTTCCTCTTTCTAGTGAAAAAGTTCAAAGAATGTGGCCCGGTGAACTTGTAACCAGGGAGAGGTGGAGCTGACAGCGGGAGTGGGAGTGGAGGCAGAGACAGAGAAAGAAAAAGAGACAGAAAGAGGAAGAGACAGACACAGAGAAAGACAGAAAGTGGGAGAAACAGACACAGAGAAACAGAGAGAGACAGAAAGGATGAGCGACAGACACAAAGAAGAGACAGAGACAGACACAGAGAGACAGACAGAAAGTAGAGACACACAGAGAGACAGAAAGAGAAAGGGACAGAGAGAGACACAGGGAGAGGGAGAGATACAGTGAGACAGAAAGAAATAC
>NW_007170129.1:0-460 GCF_000164805.1 Carlito syrichta | reverse complement strand
CATTTACATTCAAATTCATTCCTCTACAATCCATTCCATTCCATTACAATCCTCTCTATTACATTCCATTTCTTTCCATTCCTTTCCAATCCATTCCATTCCAATCGTCTCCAATGCTTTGGATTCCACTCCATTCCATTCCATTCCATTCATCTCCATCTCATTCCACTACAGGCCATTTTTTTCTATTACTCTCTATTCCATTTCCTTCCATTTTGTTCCATTCCTCTCCATTCCCTTCCTTTCCCTTCCATTACCTTCCATTCTATTCATTTCCTCTCCTCATCATTTCATTCCATTCCAATCTGTTCCATTCTGTTCCATGCCTATTCATTCATTTCCATTCCATTCTTCTCAATCACTCTCCATTCCATTCCTCTCCATTCATCTCCATTCTATTCAATTCAATTCCATTCCATTCCTCTCATTTCGATACCATTCCATTTCATTACATTCTATT
>NW_007170128.1:0-346 GCF_000164805.1 Carlito syrichta | reverse complement strand
CGCTGTGAGTTCTGCCTGCTGGTTGGTGGTGTGGGGCGGGAGAGGGTTAGCTTCGATGACGTCAGTGGCTGAGGTGACAGCATATCCTGCTACTCAGGACCCCACATGTATGTACGAACTTCCGTCTGTGAACCATATGTAAGAGGGCTTAGATAAGGGTCCTTCCTGAATATGTACGGGGCAGGGAAGTAGGGACTCGAGGACCTCAACACAGTTATGGATTTGAGTGTCAGTGGGAGAGGAAGGAAGTAGTGAGGCCGGGTGAAGAGGCGTGCAGGCTTGGAAGGAGATGGAAGGATCTTGGATAAAGAAGACTAGAAGGGAAAGAACCTGGCCGGGAGGGAGT
>NW_007170127.1:0-874 GCF_000164805.1 Carlito syrichta | reverse complement strand
CTTGGAAGGAGATGGAAGGATCTTGGATAAAGAAGACTAGAAGGGAAAGAACCTGGCCGGGAGGGAGTATTTTGAGGCCCTTATATCCTAGGAGGTGATGTAGATGATGGGGGGATGTTACAGTGATAGGTGCTCCAAATGTGAGGTTTTTTGATTCGCACACCAGTAAGTGGGCGGCTGATAGAGCCTGCAGGCACGGGGCCCATCCCTGGACTGTGTGGTTGAGTTGTTTTGAAAGATAGGCTACGGGGGCAAACGTTTGTCCGCTAAATTGGCCTAGGACTCCTAGGGCTGCACCCTTATTTTCGTGGATGTATAGGGTGAAGGGCCGGAGGATATCGGGTAGTCGTAGGGCAGGGGCCTGGAGGAGAGCCTGTTGAAGGACAGTAAAAGGCTGTTTAACGGCTGGGAGGGAGAGTAAGGGTTCCTTTGGGTCACCTTTTGCAAGGTTGTAGAGTAGCTTGGCGAGAAGGGCAAAATTGGGGATCCAGGCTTGGAAGTAGCCCGCTAATCCCAAGAATGACTGGATTTCCTCCTTTGTCTTTGGTGTTTGGAGGGATTGAATAACGGCTTTACGGTTGGTTGTTATGGCCTTTTGTTGGTGTGAGATGGTGACCCCAAGGTAAGTGACCTGTGTTTTGGACAATTGAGCCTCTTGGGGGGAAGCTCAGTATCCCTTTTCTGCTAGAAAATTAAGGAGTAGGGAAGTTGTTGGGGATGGGTTAGCGAGGGCAGCACTGGGGTTAAAAGTAATGGATGCCTGAAATTTAGCCAAGATGTCCCTTCACATAAGGGGTATGGGGCATTGAGGCATGACCAAGAAGGAGTGGGTAAATGGGATGTTAGTGAATATGCATGTTAGCATAGAGGTTAT
>NW_007170126.1:0-768 GCF_000164805.1 Carlito syrichta | reverse complement strand
GATTCAGTGTTACCTCGTACTCCAGAAACTTCAGTGGCTCTTCTATTCGGAATTAGGACTTTGGGTTTTGGTGTTCAAATTTGTAGGAGGTATTTTTTGGAGGGAACCAGGAATCTTAGAATCCACTTTCCCAGGCATATTCTTGTTATCTTTCTATGGGTATACAAAAGTCTGGACTTACAGGTCAACAGGAAACATCTCGTCGTTTTGCTTAGAATAAAATAGGAACCTGAGTCACTGTGTCCCTTGAAAGTTTCTACACGTGTTGCAAAAATGGAACCAGGAAACTCGGTTTCCATGTAACTTGCAAACATCTGGCCAATTGCTAACTTATCCCTGGCTTAAGACAGTGCTCATACTTAGGAATCGACACGGACTTTAGCTAAATGCTAATCTGGAATATGTGAGTCTTTGTCCCCATATTATTCAGAGTAACGTCCTATATGCATATGACAAATCGGGCATTAGCGATCCCCAGGAATGTGTTGCGCCTCTTGATAGTTGTAACTGAGAATCCGGCCTTTTCATCCATTTGTTTCTCAAGGTCCTGAAAGGACAGATTCCACAATCAAATGATCATCTTGCCATTTGGTAATGTGACCCCTGGCTTCAGGTTTACCACTTAGTCTAGAAAATGCTGATGAATATTCGTTTAGGCATTCAGAATATGAGATTAGGGGTTCCCACCTATTTAGGATGTATTCTTAAGGGGGAACCAGCAATCTTGGATTCCAGGACCCTGGGAAAATTCTGGCCCTATGAGTATTG
>NW_007170125.1:15263-48017 GCF_000164805.1 Carlito syrichta | reverse complement strand
CGGTACTGGGAAACTATGGGGGGGAGGGGGATGGGATTAACAGTAGCAAATATCTGTCTGGGGATGGGAAAACACCTCTTATCAACAGGGTGCCTGAATGAAACGTAATTGTACACCTAACCCTTAACTGTACCCCAAGAAACCATAATAAAAAATACTGATTAATGAAAAAAAAAATTCAGTGCAATTTCCAACAAAATCTAAACACCTTTGTAATACTGAGTTTGACAACTTCCTAAAATGTAGTTTGATCGATCAGAGAACCATAAGGAACATACATATATATATGTAATCACAGTGGAAAAGTATATAGAGGTCAATAAATAGAAGGCAGAGTGAAACTGGAAATGCAACCACAGCATGAGTGTGAAGTCATCCCAGCAGGAAAGTCGGCTAAACAAAATAAGGGGAAAGAAAAAGAAAACACAGGGGAGACAGTGAAGTAGATTTTTAAATTGTGCAAGTAAAAAGGCACAGATGCAGAGAGAGAGTAACAGGAAACAGAAAACAGTTTTTCCAAAACACTTTTGAACTGAAAAAATTAACCAACGGATGAAGAAAGGTGGCGAATCTGGAAAGTGAGACACGTGGACTTGAACGCTGGAGGGCGGCAAAACGGAAGCCAGAATAAACGATGAACGAATTGGACAAGACATGCAGGCAACGTCAAGACGATGGCGGTGATGGAAGCATGCACACTGGGCTGAGGGGGAGAGAGCGACGTCGATGCATTTGTGCAGCCAGAAGTGGTCCGGGGAAAAGACACAGGCATGTGACAGTGGACGAGGCTCGGAAGACATCTGTGAGAGGGCGGGTGACGGTATGCTAGCAATGTGTATAACATGACAAGCACCCACCACGACTAGCAGGACACAGAACACACGTAAGATTTTCAAAGGTAAAAGTACAGACACACTGTGGGATGATCAGCAGGGGAAGAATGGAGTGAAAGAAAACAGAGATTGTAAAACAGGGAGGGAGACAGTTATCCACTGGCAGAGGTGGCGCTCAGGGCTGAGCCTTCCTCACAGAAGCTCCAGGACCTCGGCCTCCCCTGCCTCCTGCCAGGACCTCCCTGCTCCACCTGACTCTGCTCCACAACCCTCCTGAGGCTGATTCTCACCCAGCCCATCATCAGCCTGGTCCTGGAGTGGCACTGGGGGGGCATTTTCTCCTGACTCCTCTTCCCATTTCAAGAGAGTGTCCAGCCCCTCCCGAAAGTGGGGTCCTGAGGCGATGTCCTGAGGCCATTCCAGGCATCTCATGTTATCAAGCAATGCAAGAAAAGAAATGACCTCTCATGGGTTTTTAGTTTGACATAAATGATTTATTATTATTTTAAATAGTCGTCTCATGTGTCAATTCTGACATGGTACAGTGTTTTTCATATCTGCATAACTTGATCTTAGAGAATGCAAATCAATTTTTAACACAATTTATTTTATTATTGGATACATACCATGCTGCCAATAATAGACGGACCTCATGTAATATATTTTATATTGAAAAGTCGTTCTTCACCACTCTGTTTTACTATTCTGCAGAGATATGTGTGTGTGTGTGTGTGTGTGTGTGTGTGTGTGTGTAATTTTATGTGCTCTGACACTAAGTTAAATGCTTCTGAATGCCTCCTCATAAATACTGCTTGTAGCACACAGCTGAGAGAACAATATATATTATACAAACTTGAATGAACAAGAATTACAGAGAGCAAAATGTCATTGAAAACGCATCAGAAAGAAGAGAAGCTGTTTGTTTTTCAAACTAGTTTATGAATCTGCACTAAGAATACTGCATTCTATAGTAAAAATCCCATAATTTGGAATGAGTAGAAATTTTACACTAAATTTCCCTGGTTTTTAGGTTTCCAAATTGTACAGGACATAATATATAAGCCTTTGTCCATAATTTTTAAATGATTCATGGATCAGCTATCCCAAAGATAGATGTTAAAGAGCTGTATATAAAGAAAAAGTATCAGACTGAACATAGACTTTCTAAAAGTTTTGAATTTTAGAAGACTGGACTATATGGAAAAACAAACAATATTTTAGAGGGACATTAAAAGATGATCAGTGACAGGAAAAGGACACTGAAGGAGAATTTAAAAATTATAGCAAGCTATGTTAAAGAATGTAAATAAATGATTGGAAGGATTAATACATAGACATTTAAGATTATAAAAAGAAGGGACAGAAGAAAGAAAGGGCATATCAAAACTCGGGAATAAGAGGGAAAACCAGAAAGAATTCAAGAGGAAATTAAAATAGAGTTTGGAAAGCAATAAATAAATTAAGGGCATGAGAAACAATGACCTTAAGAACTAAGAAATAAGAATTAGTAAGAACCATCACAGAAGTCAGAAGATTAGTAAGAATATACATAAATTTTAAAATTTGATTGAGGCATTGTGAATAGATAAATATCAGCAGAAGTGCATTGAAAATGGAATTTGGTAGAAATATTAAACAATTTTGATCAGAGCACTAAGAATTATAAGCAAAGAGAAGGGAGAAAGCAGCAGAATCAAAGAGAGAAAAGATAGATGGCAGAAAAAGAATCAAAAGTAAGTGCTAAAGTGATAGAGGAGTGTCTGTACACGTATCGGAAGAGGTTGGACCTGCATTTAGGTAGAGGCAAAGTATCCAACATAAGAAGAAGTCAGAAGAAGGCAGAATGCCGGAAGGTCAATCTTGCAAAGAATGGGCAGATGCTGCATTCATCTAAGAGCTGCAGTCGGAGGGACTTACTGGGCTGACTCCAGGAGGGTTCAGGGGTTCTCTGATGAGCCAACTGGAGCCTTGCCTGGACCTGGGGATGTGGGAGGATGTGGGTTACTTCAGCCCGCTGGAGGAAATTGGTGTGTGTCCAGGGAAAAGTCTGATTTGTCCAGAGGAATAACAAATTACTCTCTGAGCTGCAGAAGTTTCTCTTGACAAACTTGGAAGTATTTTTAATTAAAGTCACCACCTGAGGTCACCAAATCCCTTCCTCAACTTTGAAACAAGTAATTCCACAGAGTTCTGCAGAACTATTGGGGGAAAAAAGCTCAGAGTGGTATTTTCAGGTGCTAGAAATCAGAAGTGTCTATTATTTCTCCAAAGTCCTGCCATCCAGAGAGTAATTAACTGCTTTCTGCTGAGACATCTAATGTATGTTGGAGCATCCAAGTCTTCATGTATTTAATTGTAAAAGGAATATAAATGCTAGGGGTTAATACGCTCAAATGGAATTTTTTACACACAGTATGTGCTGAAACTAATACAATTTGAGAATATAAACAGCTTTATCTAAGCTTTAAATGTCTTGTTGGGAATTTGGTTCAATTATAAAAATATAGTATTATTCTTTATTATGTAATAATCCAATCAGCCCAGAGAGCAAAATGGAGCAGCAATTCATGTAGTGTCCAGAGCAATGAGATAAATGTTGATTCCAAATTTTTGTACACAACAATATCGACAGAGCCCATAAGTTTCTCTTTAGGAAACGACTTAAAAGGCTTTGCTCCCCTACAAATACTGTGACTTCTGAGGGAAATAGAAGCTCTTTTCTACTTAGATCCCCCCATGTACCCCCCTCTTTAACATGCACAGGCACATCAGACCTGGAGGTTCTCTTTCCTTTCTCCACTAATCATGGGACAAGTGTTTACTGATAATCTAATTTCCAGTTCCAAGTTGTTTAAAAGAATCAACATTTCTCATGGATAAATAACCTCCATAAGTTGCCACACTTCAGTGTTTGAACATTCATCAAAGATCAACAAGAACAACAACAAAAAATCAAGTCATGCTTGAGTAGAGCTCATGATTTACACTTGGCATGTTGGAAAATAAATGTGGGATGAGTAGATTTGGTGGTGGAGGTCAGAGGATTGCTTTTAATAGAGTGGTCAGCAAAAACCACGCGGAAAGATGAGTTTTGAGCAGACTTGCAGGTGGTCAGGGAATGAGCCTTGGGGAATGCAGGAGGAGTGTATTCCGGCAAAGTGAAGGGGCACGTGGCCAGTGCAGGCAAAGCGGGTGGTTTGGAGAGTCATAGACAGGGCTTGGCCAGCAGTGTGGGGCCAGGCCATGCCAGCCTTAGGAAGTCTTTGAAAGGCATTGGCTTTTATTCCCAGAGACTGAGGCACAGAGTAGGACTTTTGCAGCATGCACAGCATCATGAACGTCATATGCTCATAAAATTACTCTGGCTGCACAGAAACAAGTGCTGGAATTAGGCTCATCCTGTCACAGGACTGGAGCTGCAGGAAGGTCACTGAAGCTGAGGCTTCTTCCCCAGAAGAGGGACTAACAGCTAGAGTCAGATTTGCCACCTGAATCGGTCTGTGTGTGTCTCTGTGGGTGCCCTGGCCTCCTCTTCTGGCAGCTTCATTGAGGTACCCCACACTGAGGAGTAGCTGGAAACGTAGATAAAACGACAGTATCCTAGCCGGGGCCCCCATTTCTGCACCCCTGAGTTTGCAGCCATGTTGGCAGGAGAGTTGCTGTCGCTGCAGTCTCGCAGGAACAACAGGTCTTGCGGCCAAGGTGAGTTTTGTCACCTGGAATTGTTGGGTGCATTCCTCTGCGGAGTGCCCCCACCACCCTCCTGGGCTAGTCCAGGAGGCATGCGCCAGCAACACTGAGGATCGGGAGGAGCTCCATCCTGGGCATCCGGAACAGCAGTGAAAGCAGCAACAGACCAACAAGAGGGGCCCGTTCCCTCACATCTGAACCAGCAGCCTGAGAGGCGGGAGGGTTGCAGAACCAGTGCTTTTTCCCAGGCTGCGAGGCCGGAAGCCAGCCAGCTCTGTGACTGGAACCTGGCTGCGTGTGTCACTCTGGGATGCCCTGGACGGCCCCCTAGACACGTGGGGGAAGTGCGCCCTTCCAGGACCAAGGAACGGGTGGGCCCCTTTTCTGCACACCCGCATTAGCAGCCTGATCTAACACGATCCTCTTGCACAAAGGTCCTCTGGGCCCTGCCCAGTCTCTTCTCCAGGCGTCTGGAGCTCCTGCCTGCGTGGGCGAGCAGCCTAGCGGCCCCATCCAACCATGCAGGGAACGGGTGCCGAGGGGCCTCCTCCACTCCATGGCCCGGCCCATTTCCAGGCGTTCAGGCCGCTCGTTCTCCTGGATCTGCAACCTGAGCACCCCACCCTCGTGCTACAGGGATGCTCGGGACGGCGTGCACCATAACATGCCTCCAGACCGTCAGTGCGCCCGAATGCCTGACTAGCGGCCCAAGCTGTCCTGCCCTGCAAAGACGTTCTCCCAACTGTGATCACTCGGCCCCTCACCAGGACATCCTTTCCGACAGTCAGTGCACCCACTCACCTGGATCCAAAGCCGGCACAGACCCGCCCTCCCCAAGCCAGACCCTGGAGCAACCGCACACTCTGCTCAGTGCCTGGACATATTGTCAGGCTTCATGCAACTGCTCCCCATCTTTCTACAGACACAATTGGATGCAGGGCTTCTCCCTCTGCCACACCTGGGCATAACCCCAGATATTCGATATGGAGTCCGCAGTCCAGGAATCTGTACCACCCCTCCTTCCTGTACAAAGGCCTTGTTGAGGAAGTGATCTCTCTGCCCCTGCCTAGGCAGTTCACCAGGCCAGAGCACACTTGCTTCCCTGGAATAGGAGCTTGAGTCACCGCCACCCACTCCTGCCCATCCCCTGCAAATAACCTATTCCAGCAGTAGTTTATCCACCCCTCACCTAAAATGAGATTGAGACCAAAAAAATGTACAAAGGATCAATGGATTGAAAAGTTGGTTCTTCAACTGCGCTGCCCATCAAAGAGAACTGGATTTTTTTTTTAATTGGTACCTATACATGATGAATATTATGCAGCCATATTGAAGGACAAAATTGTGAACTTCACAGCAACTTGGATGGACTTAGAGTCTGTAATACTGAGTGATCTGTCACAGAAACAAAGAACTGAGTGCCACATGTTCTCACTCAAAAGTGGACCTTGAACAACTATCGTGATATTATAAGAAAGGGATGGGCAGTCGTGGGAAACTTACAGGGGAGGCGGGGCACACCTCATCAACAAGGGTACCTGCATAATGAACATTTGTATACCTAACCCTGAACTGTGCCCCACATCTTTAAAATAAAATAAAATAAAATAAATATTTAAACTAAAGAATTCAAAAGAAATAAAATTAAAAAGAAAGGAATTGGCAGCAGAGGGAGGGGGGAGAATCTCATTAATAAAGGTATCTGAACTCAAACCAGGTGAAGTGAGGACCAATGAGGCCCAAATTTTACCTACACAATGACCATCTGTATACTTGTGCCTAATCTTTAAAACTTAAAAAAATAATAAATTTTTTAAATGTTGGTTCTTCAAAAGGATAAACAAAATTGACAGACTACTAGCTAAACTAAACAAGAAAAATGAGAAGACTCAAATAAATGCAATCATAAATGATAGAAGATAGAGGTGACGTTACAACCAACAACACTGAAGTACAAAAGATCATCAGAGACTACTGTGAACATCTCTATGGCAACAAAATGAAAATGGATAAATTCCTGAAACATACATCTCCTAAGGCTGAACTAGGAAGAAATGGAAACACTGAATACAACAATAATGAACAATAAAATGGAATCAATCATAAAAGTTTTCCAATAAAATAAATCCCAGGACCCGACAGATTTACAGTCAAATTTGATCAGATGTTCAAAGAAGAGCGGGTACCAATCTAACCGAAATTGTTCCCATAAAAGCAAGAAGGGACTCCCTAGTTAATTCTACACAACCTTATCTCCCTGATACCAAAATCAGGCAAGGACGCAGCAAAGGAAGAAAACTGTAGACCAATATTACTGATGAACGTAGAAGCAATAATCCTCAGCAAAATACTAGCCTACCAAATTCAAATTGATATTTAAAAATTAATCCATCACAACCAAGTGATGTATTTTACTCCAGAGATGCAAGGATGGCTTAAAGATACTCAGAAGTCATGTATGATTCACCACAGAAACAGAAGTGGGAAACTGCCTGGGGAAGGGAGGACACACCTCAGCAACAAGGGTACCTGCACAATGAATATTTGCATACCGAACCCTGAATTACACTCCACAATTTTAAAGTTTAAAAAAAATGTTTAATTAAAAAATAACGGAAACCATATAACACTCGCAATAGGCGAAGAAAAGGCATTTGCTAACATCCAGCATCTATCTCTTCATGGTAAAAGTCTTCAACAAACTAGGCATTGAAGAAACATAACTCAAAATAATAAGAATCATATATAGCAAGTCCACAGCCAATATCATACTTAATGGGGAAAGATTGGAACAATCCCTCACAGAACAGGAATAAGACAGGGATGTATGTCCATCTCACTACTCCTGTTCAACATCGTACTGGAAGTCCTAGCAAGAGCCATCCAGTAAGAGAAAGAAAGAAGAAGTCATTCAAACCAGCAAGGAGTAATCAAGCTATTTCTGTCTGGTGATTATATGACTGCATTCTTAGAAAACCCTGAGGACACCTCCAAGAAATCCTGGACCTGATTAACAACTTCACAGGATACAAAATCAATGTACAAAATTATTAGCATTTCTTTAAACCAATAACACTCAAGTCAAAACCCAAATCAAGATCTGTTTACCAGAGCTACACACACACACACACACACACACACACACACACACACACACACACGAACACACCTGCACACACACACACAACACATATACTATACCTAGAAATATTTCTAACCAAGCAGATGCAAGCTCTCTACAAGGAGAACTAACAAAAAAAGAGCTTAAAGAAATTATAGATGGCACAAACAAGTGAAAGAACACTCCATGTTCATGGATTGGAAGAATCCATTTTGTTCAAAAGACGATACTCCCAAAGCAATATGCACACCTCATGTCATCCTTATCAAAATACCAACATCATTTTTCACAGAACTAGAAAAAAGCATCCTGAAGTTTATGTTGAACCAAAAAGAGCCTGAATAGCTAAAGCAATCCTAAGTTAAATTGTGTGTATGTGTGAGTGAGTGAGAGTGTGTGTGTGTTTGTGTGTGTGTGTGTGTGTGTGTGTGTGTGTGTGTGTGTGTGTGTGTGTAGGCACCCCATTGCCTGACTCCCAGTTATAGTAACTAAAACAGCATGGTACTGGTACAAGAATAGATAGATAGACCAGTGAAACAGAATAAAAAACCCAGAAGTAAAGCCACAAACCTTCAACCAACTGATCTTTGAAAAAGTTGATAAAAATAAATAATGGAGGAAGGGCAACTTACTCAATAATTGGTGATGAGAAAACTGGCTAGCCATAGGCAGAAGAATAAAATTGGACTCCAACCGCTCACCACATACAAAACGTAACTGAAGATGGATTAAAGACTAAAATGTAAGAAACAAAACTATAAAAATCCTAGAAGAAAACCTAGGAGAAACTCCTCTGATATCAGCCTAGGCAAAGATTTTAAGACAAAGATCTCAAAAGCAACTGCAACTAAAACAAAAATAGACAAAAGAGACTTAATTAAACTAAAAAACTTCTGCACAGCAGAAGAAATAATCAACAGAGGGTACAGAAAAATCTATGAAATAAGAGAAAATATTTGCAAATTATGACTCAGGCAAAGAATTAATTTCCAGATTCCACAAGGAACTCATATTCTTTATCTGGCCATTAAGATTGAAGGGCACTAAGACTGATTCCTTGATTTTGCTATAGTGAAGAGAGTTGCAATGAACTTGCACGTACAGGTGTTTTAATATAATAATGTTCCTTTGGGGAGACACCTAGTAGTGTAGTAGATACCTGGTACTTACAGCCATCAAAAGAACAAAATCGCATCCATTGCAGCAACATGGACGGAGCTGGAGAACATTATCCTAAGTGAACTAACTCAGAAACAAAGCCAAGTGCTGGAGCTTAATATGGGGGTCCACAGTTAGTGCTGTAAGAATCTCCGTGGACGCACGTGTCAATCAAGACTCTGCATGAGTAGGCGGGCGCTGGTGGGAACGTGTCCATCTGAGGAGACACGGGTGCATGCAGCCGGGCCCCCCCTCTGAGGGCGACTGCAAGCCCCCACCAACCTGAAATTAGAGCTCAGCTCACAAGATCGCCCTCAGACACGTCTGCTGCCTGCGGAATGTGCCTGAGAAAAGCCTGCTGAATCCAGCTGGTTCCCAGTGCCTGGCACCAGGTGCACACCATCACCTGTCATACCGTATCTGCTGGAGCCCAGGATCGGAATACTGGAGAGAGAGCGTGGGGGAATCGCGACATGAGTCCATGCCTGGTGAGGAGCCGCCCACCGCAGCCATTTTCCAGGGAGAGATTTGCCTTGACCCCACTCCACCCTCCTCCCCCACCCAGACTGCAACTTGTTGCCTTAACAGCAGGGACAAACTGATGCCCCAGGCCCTCCCTTACCATTGAAGCAGGAGAGAGTGTTCCAGGCTTTGCCTCACCGCTTCAGCACCTAGGGAGGTGCTGGAAGGGGCTGCGACAGAGTCCAGAGATCCTATCTCTGTGAATGGCAGATCAAGACCTCAGGGCTGGATCGTGGTCCAGAGGAAATAGCCTGAGAGCACAGACTTCAGAGGGACCTGAGAGTGCTGAGTTTTAGGCGTCCCACCCCCTACCCTGATCCAGCCTTGGGACAAAGGGTATGGCCAGAAAAGGATGAGGAAAAACTCCAAAGAGATCGATGGTGAGTCCGGGGCTGACCGAAACCCCCTTCTCCCCAGCAGTCCTCTGAACATCAGACCCACATAGCTGGCCACCACTGAGAGGGACAAACCCAGACGGAACCTGACATCAGTCGCAATAGGAGAACCGCATTCCAGGATAGGCCTGGTGGGGCAACCTCATGAGTCCATACCTGGGGAAGAGACTGTCCTGTATATCCCCACCAGAGATCTCCCTGACCCTAGGAGAGTGGGAGGGGAGGCCTGCAGCCCCACCCACCTCCACTGTCCCTTCCCCTTCCCTGCTTCGTTCCCTGAAGAGAGAGTGAAAGAGGTGGCTCTGCAGGAGAGACCCGATTAGAGGAACAATTACAGAACCTGCCACAAGAGGATAGGATTTTTGTTGTTCTGTTTTGTTTTGTTCTGTTTTGTTCTTAAAATTTTCAATAATTTTTATTTTAAAAATTTTCTGTTTGTTAGTTCATCTTTTTAAAACTATTTTTCATTTGTGCATGAATGTGTATGTGAGACTTTGAACTGCATCCCCCTCAACTTTTTTCTTTTCTTTTACTGTTTCTCGCTTCTTTTACTGTTTATGTGTGTGTGTGAATGAATGAGTGCTCATCTTTTGATTTAGTTTTGGTTTTTGCTCTTTTGCTCTTCTGGGTTTTTTATATTCATTTTTTATAGTTTAAGGGATGTGTCAATATATGTGTTAGGGTTCCTACTGAATCTCCCCGACACCTTTTTTCTTTTTTTTTTATTCTCTCCACCTTCGGTCTTTTTGTCTTTCTTCTCTATTCACTTTGCACTAGGCATGTGTGTGTGTGGGCATTTTCTTTTCTAGGGGTTTTTTTTTGTTGTGGTGGTTGTTTTGTTTCCCTTTGTTGTTATTCCAGATTGCTCTGTAGTGTGTGTGTTGGTTTCTGCTTGGCATTGTCATATAGCGTGGTGGTGGGGCGTGGATCTAAGGGAACACATATGAAAAAAAGTGAACATTTTAATTTACAAGTAGCATCTGACACCTAGCGCTGCAACCCCCACTTAACTTGGATTTCAAAAAGTACAAGACACAGCAAAGCTTCCCATCCACCATTCTATTTCAAAAAGAACAAATCCAGAGCCCAGATGAGGGAAAAATCGAAGACTGAGCAAACATCAGAAGGGAAAGCCTCTCCCACTGGCACTGAATACAGAACTAAAGAAAAAAACAAGAGATCTGTCACAAATGAGGAAAATCCAAAGGAAGACCTCAGGCAATTCCAAGTCTACCAAAGACAAAAAAACTCCTGAGAAATCAGATCTTGGAGCCCAAACAATGGAAGTCACCAAGGACTGACCCCAGAATATGACAGAGATTACGGAATGGTTGGAAAGAGTGAATAAGACACAAGAGAGACAAGATACAACACTGAAAGAACTTGTAACAGAGATTCTGGCAATAAAACGTTACATCCAGAAAACAAATAACAAGATGACAAGCATGGAAAGCAGAATTAATCTAGCTGAAGAAAGACTCTTAGAACTTGAAAACCAGAACATGGAATTAACCCGATATGTAAAAAACATAGAAAGAAAACTCAGAAAGAAAGAACAAAGCCCATAAGAGATGTATGATTATATTAAGAGGCCAAACCTATGCCTGATTGGTATCCAAGAAGAAGAAAGGGAAAATGAGAACAACTTTGAACAAGTATTCCAGGAGGTTATCCAAGAAAACTTTCCCCATCTCACCAGAGATGTGACCAACCAAGAACAAGAGATACAGAGAATCCCCACAAGAAAGCAAATGAGAATACCAACCCCTAGACATATAGTAATTTGCCTACACCAAGTAGGCACAAAAGAAAAAATACTAAAGGCAGCAAGAGACAAAGGTCAGACTACCTACCAGGGAAAACCAATCAGAATAGCAGTAGACCTCTCAGCAGGAACTCTACAGCAAGAAGGGGCTGGAGCCCTATATTCAAAGTCCATAAAGAAAAACAATTTCAACCAAGAATTCCCTATCCAATCAAGCTCAGTTTCATTAGTGATGGAGAATTAAGATTCTTCCCAGACATCCATTCCCTAAGTGATTATGCAGCGCCCAGACCAGCTCTACAGGAGACACTTAAAAAGGCATTAAGCACAGAATAAAGAAAAAAAAGAATGACCACACACTTCCCTAGAGAAAAGCAGAGCACAAAATCAACAGAGAATACAGTGCAACAACAGACTTCAAAATACACACATACATTAACCCAAAAACCAAAAGAAAAAAAGCAAACTAAAAAAACTTTATAAGAACCTCATGACAGCGATAAGCAATCACATTTCAATAATAACCTGAATGTAAATGGACTAAATGCACCACTGAAAAGACACAGAATGGTGGACTGGATTAGAAACCATGACCTCATTATTTGCTGCATCCAGGAGACTCAACTCACTACAAGGGATGCACACAGACTCAAAGTTAAAGCATGGAAAACAAGTTTCCAGACAAATGGGTCAAAAAAGAAGACAGGAATTGCAATCTTAATATCAGCCAAACAACCTTTAAGCCATCAAAAATTTTAAAAAGATGCAAAAGGACACTACATAAAGATAAAAGTTTCAATTCATCAATAAGAAACATCCTTCCAAAAAATATATGCACCCAACACAGGAGCACCAGCATTTATAAAGCAACTACTAAATAAACTAAAAAAAGATATAGTCTCTAACACTATTATAGCAGGAGACTTGAATACTCCACTGACAGTCCTAAATAGATCATCAAGGCAAAAAATCAACAAGGAGATCCAGAACCTAAACTTGACACTTGACCAAATAGTCTAGGTAGATACCTACAGATTATTCCACCCAAACCACAGAATATACCTTCTACTCATCACCACATGGAACGTACTCAAAGATCAATCACATCCTCCGCTATGAATCAATCATAAACAAATTCCATAAGGTTAAAATTTTGCCATGTACATTCTCAGACCACAGTAGAATAAAAATAAATATCAACACCAACAACACTTGCCCAAGGCCCACAAAGACGTGAACACTAAGCAGCATGATGCTGAACAACAACTTGATCAACACTGAAATGAAAGAATAAATTGAAAGATTCCTGGAAACAAATGAAAATGAAGAAACATCTTACCAAAACCTCTGGACTGCCATGAAATCAGTTCTACAAGGAGAATTTGTATCTCTATGAAGACACATCAAGTAATGAAAAGATCACATAGAAAGCCTAACAAATCACCTAAGGAGTTGGAAAGAGAAGACCACCAAAACCCCATCTTTAGCAGAAGAATCCAAATCACAAAAATAAGAGCCCAAATACGGAATGTAGAAGACAAAAATATCATAGAAAACATCAATGAAACAAAAAACTGGTTCTTTGACATAATTAACAAGATTGATGGGCCTCCAGCCAGAATGACCAAGAAAAAGAGAGAAAAAGCCCCAAAAAACACCATCAGAAATACAAAAGATCAAATCACATCTGACCCTGAACAAACACAAAAGATTATGAGAAATTGCTATACACCTATATGGAAAAAAACTTGATAACCTAGATGAAATGGAGGACTTTCTGACATCACACAACCTCCCCAGATTAAAACAAGAAGACATTGAGACACTAAATAGACAAATAACAACCCAGGAAATTGGCTCTGTCATAAAAAAAACTACCTACAAAAAAGCCCTAGATCGGGTGGCTTACCGGCAGAATTCTACAAAACGTACAAGGAGGAGCTGATACCAATCCTATTGAAAGTATTCCAGGCAACCAAAAAGACTAGAATTCTCCCCAAATCATTTAACGAAGCTAACATTACACTGATACCCAAAGCGGGTTAAGATCCAACAAAGAAAGACAACTACAGGCCAATATCACTTATGAACATAGATGCACAAATCCTCAACAAGATCTAGCAAATAGGATCGAAAAGCACATCTCAAAATCATCCACCGTAACCAAGTAGGCTTCATCCCCAGGATGCAGGGCTGCTTCAACATTCGCAAGACCATAAAAGTAATTAAATACATCAACAGATGTAAAAACAAGAACCACAAGTTTATCTCATTAGATGCAGAAAAAGCTTTTGATAAACTCTAGCGTTCCTTCTTGATAAAAACCCTCAAAAACCTAGGTAGAAGGAACATACCTCAAAATAGTAAGTGTCATCTATGACAAACCCACAGCTAACATATTGCTAAATGGACAGAAACTGGAAACATTTCCCATGAAAACTGGAATAAGACAAGGCTGCCCACTCTCACCCCTCTTGTTCAACATTGTGTTGGAAGTCCTAGCTCAGGCAATTAGACAACAGAAGGAAATCAGGGGTATCCAAATAGGAAAAGAGGAAGTCAAGTTATCCCTCTTTGCTGATGATATGATCCTATACCTTGAAAATCCAAGAGAATCTGTCAAAAACCTGCTTGCACTGATATAAGACTTTGGCAAAGACTCAGCATACAAAATAAATGTGCAAAAAACAGTTGCATTCCATTACAACAACAAGTAGGCAACCACAATCCCATTCACAATAGCCACAAAAAAATGAAAAATCTCGGCATCTTCCTAACCAGAGAAGCGAAAGATATTTACAATGAGAATTACAAAACACTGCTCAAAGAAATCCAAGAAGACAAAAAAAATGGATAGGAAGAATCAACATTTTTAAGATGTCCATCCTACCAAAGGCAATCTACAGATTCAATGCAATACCCATTAAGTTACCGACATCATTCTTCTCAGACCTAGAAAGGACAATACAGAAAACATATGGAAATATAAATGACCAACAATCACCAAAACAATCCTTAGCAAAAGAAACAAAGCAGGAGGTATCACACATCCAGACTTCAAACTTTACTATAAGGCTACAGTAATCAAAACAGCCTGCTATTGGTACAAGAACAAGCACATAGACCAATGGAACACAATAGAGATTCCTGAAGCAAAGCCTCAATTCCTCAACCAACTCATCTTTAACAAAGCCTTCAACAACAACCACTGAGGAGAGGAGAACCTATTCAGTAAATGGAGCTGGGAAAACAGGCTGAACACATGCAGAAGATTGAAACAGGACCCCTACCTATCACCATACACAAAAATTAACTCTAAATGGATCAAGGAACTAAACGCAAAACCTCAAACTGTAAGAATCTTAGAAAATGCAGGAGACACCCTTATGAAAATTGGAACTGGCAACCAATTCCTATTCAGAACGCTAAAGACCAATACCTTAAGAAATAAGATAGACAAGTGGGACGTCGTCAAACTATCGAGCTTCTCCAAAGCAAAGGAAGCCATCAAGAGAGCAGAGAGACAGCCCACAGAATGGGAAAAAATATTTGCCAACTGTATATCTGACAGAGGCCTAACATCTAGGATCTACAAGGAACTCAAACACGCCAAAAGGAAAAAAACAAACAGCCCTCTTAAAAAGTGTGCCGAAGTTTGAATATACACTTCTCAGAAGATATACGGGCAGCCAACAGACACATGAAAAAGTGTTCAACCTCACTCATCATCAGAGAAATACAAATCAAAACCACATTGAGATACCACTTAACTCCTGTAAGAATGGTCATCATTAATAAAACAAACAACAACAGATGCTGGTGAGGATGTGGAGAAAAAGGAACTCTTCTACACTGCTGGTGGAAATGCAGACTTGTACAACCTCTGTGGAAGACAGTGTGATGATTTCTGAAAGAACTAGAAATTGACCTTCCATATGACCCAGCAATTCCCCTACTGGGAATATACCCGGAGAAACTCAAATTATTTTACAAAAAAGTTACCTGTATCCGAAAGTTTGTTGCAGCTCTATTCACAATAGCAAAAACATGGAACCAACCGTGTAGCCCATAGAAACTGGACAGGATTTTTAAAAAGTGGTACATGTCCACAATGGAATACTATGCAGCCATAAATAAGGACAAGTATATGGACTTCACAGCAACTTGGATGGATTTGAGGTCGATCATACTCGGTGATTCATCACAGAAACAAAGAACAGATTACCATATATTCTCACTCATAACCAGACCTTCAGCAATTGTAATGCTACACAAAAGTGATTGGCAGTAGTGGGAAACTGTCAGGTGAGCGGAGGTGGGATTGGCAGTTGACGAAAATTGCTGGGGGGGCGGCTTACCTCATCAACAAGGGTACCTGCCTGATCAATGTTTATATACCTAACCCTGAATTGTACTCTACATCTTTATAATAAAAATTTTAAAAATAAACAATAAAAATAAATAAAATAAAGAAAGCCAAGTGCTGCATATTCTCATTTATATGTAGGAGCTGAATGGCCACAAAGCCAGAAATAAGAGACACTGAGGACTGTAAAACAGGAGAGGTGGGAGGGGTGCTAGGGTTCAGAAGTTAACTATCAGGTACCATGTTCACTGTCTGGGGACTAGGTCACCTGAGGCCCGACACCAGAGTCCACAATAGGTCCATGCTACAGACATGCACTTGTACTCCCTGATACTAAAATAAATAAATAAATATTTTTTAAAAAATTAGCCAGTGAAGCCGGGCTCTGTGGCTCAGCCTGTAATCCCGCGCCTTTGGGAGGCTGAGGTGAGTGGATTGCCTGAGCCCGCGGGTTTGAAACCCGCCTGGGCAGCAAGACCTCATCTCAACAATAAATAAATTTAAAAAAAAATCAGCCGGGCGTGGTAGCGCGGGCCTGTAATTCCAGCTACTCGGAAGGCTGAGGTGGAAGGATCGCCAGAGCCCAGCAGGTCGAGGCTGCGGTGGCCGGGAATGGCCACTGCACTCCAGTCTGGGCGACAGAGTGAGACTCCAACTCAAAAAAAAAAAAAATTAGCCAGTGTTTTTAGAGAAAATTTAGGATTATGTGGCTCAGCACAAGATTTACAATGTTTTCATCAACTGATGAACGCATAAAAATGTTTTTTGACGGTTGCCTAAGGGAAGTCCTTCTTAATTAAAGCACCGAAAGAAAAAAGAAAACTAACCTGGCTGGTGTGTTGGTCTTAGAGTGCAGGAGCACAAGGGTATATTCAGGGTACTCACTTAAGGAGTTGTGGGGACAATCTCCATGGGAGATGATGGGGTCTGAGAAAGGCCTGTAAGACTGCTAGTAAGACCATTCTCTGAATTCCAGAGTCTTTTTTAGATGAAGCCATTAGGTTGTCCTGATGAGATAGATGTGGAATGTGAGTAAAAGAGAGTAATCGGCTCCAAGGTGTTTGCTTCAGCAAGTTGAAGGTGGAGTTGCTGTTATCTCATGTGGGGCACTGAGAGATGAAGGTTTGGGAGATAGAGGGTTCCGTTTAAGATTCATCTTAGACCCAAAAGGAGATGTCAAGCAGGCAGTTGGATACACGATTCTGGCATTCAATGAAGCACTTGGGCACAGGGAATTAAATGCAGAGATGTAAGTTGTCAGCTGATATTTAAAACCATCTAACAACTTAATAAAAGAACAAAGCCATGACTATGGACAGCACAAAGCAGAGGCACAATGTCAAGAGGTCAGGGGAAGAGAAACCACGTGCAAGAGCCTGAGAAGTCACAACTAGTGAAACTGGAGGAAAACAAAGACATGCGGGTCCTTGTGGCCAAGCAAATAATCTTTTCTCAGGAGGAAAGAATGCACAATGGCACACAAAAGAAACGTATAGAAAAAATAACAAAGGTGAGAATAACCTGTTGGGTTTAGCAACACGGAGGTCAGAATGACCACACGGCCAGTTTCACGATGCTGCCAAAATCCTGCAATGGCGGGCTTGGAAAGAGTAGGAGGTGAAGAGTGGAAACCTGGAGTCGAGACCACCTTTCAGAGGGGCTTTTCTGTTGATGCAAAGGGAACCAGACATGTGGGGTGGCATTTGGAGAAGAAGGTGCAGCGAGACAGTATTTTTAAAAATAGTATAAATAAAATCATGTCTACAAAGTGACGCAGAAGATGCAGGAGAGAAAGGAAAATGGTGGTGAATTGAGAGAGTCAGGTCATAACTGTGTCCTGAGTAGAATAACGAAGATTAGAACAAGTCTTGGCTGAAGGGACTGGCCGTCACCATCCAGCAGCATCACTTAAGTGCCCTGTGTTTTTATGAGACTTTCTGTGTAGTGATATGTTTGAGAACAACCAAGCAAAGTATAGGACATGTTTACTGTTCATTTCTAACGAATATCGTACTAAAGTCAAATTCTGATAAATCGTCACCAATTTGCTAGCAATTCATGAATATTATTTTAGTCATCAAAAACATGTTTTAAAACAATATGCAACATACTAATCACAGTATGACTTTACATAATGTTTAAAATTATGCACCCTCAATTAACATGTTTTACTTCAGAAATATAAGAATACAGTAAAACAAATTAATACACGGGAATGAATTAAGGACAGTAGTTCCTTTTGGGGAAATAGTGGTAGGATATGACCGGGAGGGGATACTTATGAGAAATAAACTCACCTGTCCAAAATCAAAGGATGGACACAGAGACACGGAGTATAGCAGAAGGGAGACTTTAATGGCAGTCTTGCAAGTTCAGGTGTCTGGTAGGCAGGCAAATCCGGGGCAGCTTCAGCAAGCAATTTATTCCCTAATGTGCAAATTCTTCCCCTGGTTTTTCATTGTCTAAATACTATGGGGTGTACAATCTTCCCGGACAGACTCCAAGTTCCATTTTTTCCCCTTATAAGGTTATCCCTGGTTCCCTTCCCTGGTTAAGTCATTTTCTTAAGAATAGTGTGTTGTTTCCTCATTGGCCCATTTCCGTCTCCTGATTGTTTAGGAACCCGCCAAGAGCTGGTAGCTGAAGATGGTTATATCTGCCAGCCCGCTTAGACAGGTCTTGAAAATGAACCATCAGATTGCTTCTTACGAATTCCCTCCTCTATTTCTTTATGAATGTCTGGTTCCATTTTTATCTTAGATTCTTTTCAAATTGGCTTAACATTTGTTGACTTCCCCCTTCATAATCTACGATAGTTTCCATGAGCATTAGATTGTTTTGCAGGTACATCACGGGCATCTGTCTGTTAATTGCGCTTTCTATGAGTCTCTGTGTTAAGCCCTGGACACAGGGAATAACACAGCATCCCATCGCCATTAAGATTCCTGCCACAATTATAAGAGAGATAAGGACCAAGGCTACCATTCCCTTCCATTTCTCAAAACATCCTTCTGACCAGTTTGTGAATGGATCATAAATACTAGCATTTTATTGCTAATTTGTTAGCTAGGATTGTTAGTCCCTATAAGGCTTTAGTGATGGTTCCATCAAGGGTGGTGTCATCTGGGATGAAAGTACAGCATTTCCCTCCCAACACAACACAAACTCCTTTCTTTGCCAGGATCATGCCTAATGCAATTTGATTTCCCCATGCCATTCAGCTGATGGGCTGGCAGCATCCAGCTGACTAACTACTCCTTGGAGGGCATCCCTGGTGTAGTTAATAAACCTTTGTTAGTTGTAACATATATACTTGACCCAATTCATGTTTCTCTTCATGGTGGACCACCAGAAGAGTGGTGATTCAAATCCCGCAGTTATCTTATTTTTGCCCTTAAATTCACTGGGAACTCCTCTTGGGACTCCTATTGAAACTATATAAACATTGGAGTCAAAAGATTCTTTTAGAGCCCTTTGGGTTTGGTGATGGACAGCGGTTTGATGGACTGCCAAGGTGAATGGAATGGCCGGTTGGACTAGTGCACAAGTTTCAGTCCAGTTGGACAGCAACAGATTGGCCGGGCCCTTTTTCCCCCAGTGCCACCAAACATCCGCTTGCAGGATGTGCAGATTAGAGTTATTGTGATTTAACTCACCAGTGACATTTAGGATATGGGTACAGGTCTCCTACAGGTTTATTGAACTCTTCGCCCTGCCTTGAGAGGTGAGAGGAGTAATGCATTGCCCCTACGGGGAAGAAGGGGATCACCTGCGGGTCTGACCTCCACAATGCGGGAAAGAGCAATGACAAGCTCTTGCAGGTTTCATTTCCCCATGCATCCTTCTCTTGGTATCAAGCGGTCATGCAGCTCATCCCTGCAGGGCTTATATCCCATCCAAGAGGAAATGGAACTATCTGTACCTGTGGCCTCCCTGCAGCACAAGCATAGCAGTTGCTTTTGTTGAACACATGCACAGAGAATTTAACCCATTCTACCCAGGCATCGACATCACCATATCCTGTTTCAATTTCAAGTATCTGTCTTAAATCCTTGACTTCAACTATACTTACCCAACTGGTATCATTATTAGGAGGCTTGTCATGTCCTCCAGAATTTGGGCTTGGTTTGGGTACATCTGATGTGTTACTATTAACTCACGTAGGGGCCAGTTGCTCTAGGGTCTCTTTTCCTGTGACATCTGCTCCCAATCCATATATCCGAAATGCCACCCTTGGCTCTTGATGTAGGGTTGTTCATAGTTAAGAGTATAGGGCTGCGTTTTAAGTTCTGATATGCTTCTGGTGGAGTGTCCTTAGAAAGATGTATTTTATGTTTTAAAGGTCTTCAATTTGAGGTGACCCACTGTAGGTTTATTATCCACCCTTTCCATTGGGTGTTCCACCAAGCATCATCCGAGCTGGGGCAGGGACTTGTGTTACTGTAGCCAGTGCCTGGTTCTGGGCAACGGTATTTTCCGTTTGTGATGATTGTCTCTGGTTTCTAAATTGCCACGGGATAGAACTTAACATGCCTCAAACTGAATGGTTTGGAGTGTTAGAGTTTTGTTGTATTTATCACCAACTTAATTGGGCGTCTATGTGTTTCCTGCTAGCTCCCATTACCTTCCACCCCATTCATGATATATATGCTATCCATGATAAATACCAAATTTGAACCCGGCCCATGTTTCTTATGGAACTTTCCTTAGAGTGACCCTTAAGGATTCTTCAGGGAACCTAAGTACTTCCCATCAATCCTTGGCTTCTTTTTGCGTTATTGGTTCCTTAGCTCAAGTATAGTGAGTTCACCCTATCTCGGCCATCCTCATAGCCGTCTTGGTGGTCAGGAGTACTTGATAGGAACCATCCCAACTCAGCTGGAGATCGTCTTGCTTTAGGTCTTTATGTGGACAAAAACACCAAGCCGAAGGAATGAACAGTGAACTCATGAGGCAGGCTCTAGGTAAGAAGTCCTTTCACCTAAGGTATGATAGAGTGGAAGACAGGACAACCATACAGGATTTTAGAAATTGGGCCTTAGTTTCCCTAGTGGGAAGGTCTGTAGTTATGCCCAGGTATGGGAGTTCATACAGTAATTCATAAGGAGAAAAGCCCACATCGTTTCATGGAGCTGTCCTGATTCTGAGAAGCGCAATTGGAAGGCATTTCACCCAGGGCAATTTAGCTTTCATTATTAATTTAGTGATATGCTTTTTGAGGGTCTGATTCTTCCTTTCTACTTTCCCTGAGGAGGGAGAGTGCCAGGGAGTGTGGTAATCCCATAGAATTTGTAAACTTTCAATGACTCCTTCAATACCCGTGATGTAAAATGACTTCTGATGCCCAAGTCTGCATTTTCCAATGGTCTGAATCGAAGAATAATTTGTTCTAGAATTATTTTTCTCTCAGACACTGTAGTGGCAGTTGTGAGTGGGAAGGCCTCCACTCAACCTGAGAGATGATCCAGTATCACTGTACTGTGGCTTCCTTCCAGTCGTAGGATTTTCCCATTCAAAAGCAAAGAGGTCCCTGCTGTCAGGTCTAGGGGACATGACCAGAAACCATCCTCTAGGTCTACCACACTGAACCAGGTGTGTCCATGGGATCTTGCTGAGGTGGGTGAAGGGGTTGGGGACCATGGGATGACAGGCCTGAACAATCTGGTTAATGGCCCTCAGGAATTGCACTAGCCGGTAGGTCCCGTTAGATTTTTTGACTGGGGAGATAGGGGAGTTATACAGCGACAGGTAGGGTTCAGCAGTCCATGTTGAGTGCTGCCCTCGATTACTGGTTGTAGGTCCCTTCTACCTTCAGTGGGAATGGGATATTGTCTTTTACAAACTATTTCCTTTGGCTGTTTTACCTTCGTTCTTAATGGGGTAACATTTAGCCCTCCCCTATTTCCTTCTTTGACTCAAACCAGGGAGTTGATGTGGTTCTCTTCCTCCTGCATGAGGAAGGCCTTTACCAACTTTATTTGTCCCTCCTCTACTTCTAGTCCAAGGCCGTCTTGTTATTAGATCTCGGTCTAGGAGATTTATACTAGCCTCTGGGACACATAAGAATGACCACTCAATAATCTCAGATTCTAAACTAACTTTCATGTGCTTGACTATCAGGACCTGAAATCTTCCCCTTTTACCCTTGACACAAGCAATTTTCCTTTAGAGAGTTCTGTCCCTTGAGGCTGATATGCTAGTGAGGAGTGAGCTGCTCTGGTATCAATTAGAAACGTCACCTCTTCTTCTTTGGGTGCCAACCTCAAATCTACCAAGGGTTCCTGGTGACACTTCATTAAAGGGAGTGCATGACCCCCCCCCCTTGTCTTCACCAAAAGGCTAAGAAGGATCACTTTCTCTTCCTTTTTCTACTCAGGAAATTCTCTATTAAAGTGACTGGGTTTTCCTCATTTGTAACAGCCCCTTGTAACCAAGGCAGCTCCCCCTGGCAGCCCCTTTTGTCTTTTGACTGAGGCTTAAATTTTCACCCTTCCTGGTGGAGAGGAATTTGACCTAACTTTTTCTTTATTACTCTCTCCATAGTAGACACCATAATTTTTGCCTTTTGTTTTTGTTTGCCCTCCGCTCTCCTCACAGACACATTTGGGACCTCTCTTAGTAACTCCTTCATTGGTTCCTTGTTCCACCCATCAAGCTTTTGCAATTTCTTCATAATGTCAGGCCAAGTTTTAGTTGCAAAATTGCCCATCAAGAGGCCCTTCCCCACTGGGTCCTCTGGATCTAGCCAAGAATACTTTCCATCTGATCCCTAGGTCTCTGTAAAAAGGTGGAAGGAGTTTTTTCTGTGGTTGTTGGGTGGCGTGTTTTGTGGGGATCTATTAAGTCCATTTGGTTAAGCATCAAGTTTAGGTTCTTTGCTGATTTTTTGTCTTGATGATCTATCTAGGATTCTTAATGGTGTATTTAAGTCTCTAGTTATAATAACATTAGAGTCAATATCTTTTTCAGTTGTCTTAGTGTCTCCTTTATAAAGCTGGTGCTCCTGTGTTGGGTGCATATATGTTTAGGATGAATATTTCTTGTTGATGGATCCAACCTTTTGTAGTTACTTAGTATCCTTCCATATCTTTTTAAATTTTTAGTTTAAATGTTGTTTTGTCTGACATTAAGATTGTTAATTCTGCCTTCTTTTGTGATCTGTTATGCTGAGAATTTGTTTTCCATCCTCTAACTTTGAGTTTGTGGGCATCCTTTGTTGTGAGATAAGTTTCTTGGAGACATCAAACTGCTGGGTCATGTTTTGTTTTGTTTGTTTTGTTTTGTTTAACCCAGTTTTTCATTCTATGTCTTTGTGTATTGTACTTAGTCCATTCACATTCAGGCTGATTACTGAAATGTGAGAGTTTGTCCTGTCACAATGCTCTTATAAGGCTGTTCTGTTTTCATTTAGGTTTTGTGTTCACATATGTGTGTTTTCATTTTTGCAGGTATGCTGTGTGTTCTCCTGCTTCTGTGTTTGTTTGTTATCTTGTGAAGTATATGGTCTTTCTTTTATTTCTTTTTTCTCTGTGCTCAGCACTATTTTAAGCATCTCCTGTAGAGCTGGTCTCAAAGCAGCATATCATCTTAGGGATTGGATGTGTGGGAAGGATTTCAATTCTCTGTCAGTAATGAAGCTTCGCTTGACTGGTAGGCAATTCTTTGTTGAAATTGTTTATCTCTGAGAATGTTAAAGATTGGGGTCCAATGCCTTCTGGCCTGTAGTGTGACTGCAGATCAGTCTGCAGCAGGTCTGATTGATCTTCCCCACAGGTAGTCTGACTTCTTCTCTTATTGCCTTTAGGATTTTTTCTTTTATACCTACTTCATGTAAAGGTGTTCTCAGTAGATAACTTGCAGAGTTTCTCTGTAGCTCTTGTGCTTGTATATCCATCTCTCTGGCCAGATGAGAGAGGTTTTTCTTGAATGACCTTATGGAATGATGCTTCCATTGTATTTTCTGTACCTCTTTCTATTTCAGGTATTCCAATCAGATGTGGGCTTCATTTCTTGATAAAATCACACATCACATGGAGAGTTTCTTCTTTTTTCTTCAGTTCTTTTTCAATATTTTCAATAGACAAGTGTTAATTCCATATTTTGATCTTCCAGCTCTGAAATCCCTTCTTCTGCTTGACAATTCTGCTTCCCAAACTTGTCAGTTTGTTATTTAGTTCTTGGGTAGAGATTCACTTATTTATTTATTTATCTGAAAATTTTTTGTTTTAAGTATGTGGGGTATAACTCAGGGTTAAATATACAAATGTTCCTTATGCGGGTATCCTTGTGGATAAGTTGTGCCCCCACCCCCGACTGTTTCCCACTACTTCCAATCCCTTTCTTATACTATTGCAATAGTTGTCCTTGTCCTCTTATTATTGAGAACATGTAATGCTTGGTTCTTTGTTTCTGAGATAGATCTCTCAGTAATATATGCTCTTAGTCCATCCAAGTTGCTGTGAAGTTCACAGTTTTATCCTTCTTTATGGCTGCATAAAATTCCATCATATATAAGTACTACATTTTTTAATCCAGTTTTCTTTTGATGAGTGCACAGTTGGTTCCATGTTTTTGCTATTTCAAATAATGCTGCAATAAATATGCATGTGGAGGTATCTTTTTATAGACTAACTTGAGTTCCTCTGGGTATGTTCCCAATAGGGGGATAGTGGCGTCATATGGGAAGTCGATTTTTAGATTTTTTAGGAATCACCACACTCTTTTCCACAATGGCTGTACTAGTTTACACCAAGTGTAGAAGTATTCCCTTTTGCTCGCATCTTATCACGCATCTGTGGTTTGTTGAGTTATTGATGATGGCCATCCTGACTGGAGTTAGGTGGTTTTTCAGTGTGGTTTTAATTTGCATTTCTTTGATGACTAGTGAACCTGAGCATTTTTTCATGTATCTGTTGAATGCTCATATGTTTTTGTTGGCAAAGGGTCTATTCCTATCTTTTGCTCACTTCATAATGGGACTGTTTATTTTTTTTCCTTTCACTATATTTGAGTTCCTTGTAGATCCTAGATATTAGACCTTTGTTGGATATATAATGCTGGCCAACAATTTTTCCCAGTCTGTGGGCTGTCTCCCTGGTCTCTCAATGATTTCTTTGGCTTTGCAGAAGTTTGTCAGTTTGCTGAGGTTCCAATGTCTTTCTTCTCTCTTATGGCATGGGCACTTGGGTTTTTGATCAGGAATTGGTTGCCTGCTCCAATTTCTGTAAGGGTATATCCTGCATTTTCTGAAGTTCTTGTAGTTTGAGGTTTTATGTTTAGGTCTTTGATCCTTTTAAAGTTGATTGCTGTGTATGGTGATAGGTAGGGGTCTTGTTTTAATCTTCTGTATGTGGTCAGTCAGTTTGCCCAGCACCATTTACTGAATAGGTTCTCCTCTCTCCAGTGGTTGACGGTGGAGGTTTTGTTGAAGAAGAGATGGTTGAGAAATTGAGGTTTTACTTCTAAAATCTCTATCCTGTTCCAATGGCCTATGTTTCTGCTCTTGATCAATACCAGACTGCTTTGATTACTGCAGATTTACAATAAAGCTTCAAGACATGGAGCATGATGCCTCCCACTTTGTTTTGTTTTGGTTTTGCTGAGAATTGTTTTGGCTATTTGGGGTTGTTTGGGTTTCCATATGAATTCCTGTAGTGTAGTTTTCAGGTCTGAGAAGAATGCTGCTGGTAACTTCATAGGTATTGTGTTAAATCTGTAGATTGCCTTGGGTAGAATGCACATCTTAACAATGCTGATTCTTCCAATTCATGAGCATGGAATATTTTCCCATTTGTTTCTGTCATCTTTGATTTCTTTGAGCAGTGTTTTGCAGTTTTCATTGTAAAGGTCTTTCACTTATCTGGTTAGGAAGATGCCAAGGTATTTCATTTTGTGTGTGTGGCTATTGTGAATGGGATGGTGCTTTTAATTTGAGTTTCTGTTTATTGCTGGTGTATAGGAATAAGACTGACTTTTGTAATTTATTTTATACTCTGAGATTTTGCCAAAGTCTTTCATCAGTGCAAGGAGATTTAGGACAGATTCTCTTGGGTTTTTGTGGCATAGAATAATTTTGTCTGCAAAGAAGGATAACTTAACTTGCTCTTTTCTTTTTCCCTTTTTTCCTTTTATTTTCAGTTGGAGTCTCACTACATTGCCCATGCTGAACTGCAGTGGCACACTCATGGCCACCCCAGCATCGACCTGCTGGACTCCAGCGATCCTTCTGCCTCAGCCTTCCAAGTTACTATAACTACAGGCATGTGCTACCATGCCCGGCTAATTTTTTTTATTGTAGAGACGATGTCTCACCAAGTTTCCCTGGCTGGTCTTGAACCCATAGGCTCAAGCAATCCACTCGCCACATCTTCCCAAAGTGTGGGATTGCAGGCTGAGCAAACAAGCCCGGCCAAAATCCTCTTTTCTTATTTGGATACCCCTAATTACCTTGTTTTGTCTGATTGCTCTAGCTAGGACTTCCAATACTATGTGAACAGGACTGGTGAGAGTGGGCATCCTTGTCTTGCTCTGGTTTTCAGGGAAAATGTTTCCAATGTCTGTCTGTTTAGCAGTATATTGGCTGTGGGTTTCTCATGGATAGTTCTTACTATTTTGAGGTATGTTATATCTAGACTGGATGCTCGAGGTTTTTTTATTGAGAAGTGGTGATGGATTTTATCAAACGTTTTTTCTGCATCCAATGGTATAATCATGTGGTTTTGTCTTTGAATTTCTTGATGTATTTAATTATATTTATGATCTTGCAGATGTTAAACCAGCACTGCATTCCACGTATGAAGCCTACTCGGTCATGGTGGATGATTTTTTTTTTTGAGTTGGAGTCTCTCTTGCCCAGACTGGAGTGCAGTGGCACACTCACAGCAACCGCAGCTCCAACCTGTTGGGCTCAGGTGATCCTTTTTGCCTCAGTCTTCCAAGCATCTAGAATTGCAGGAATGCACCACCATACCCAGCAAATTTTTGTTGGACTTAATTGTGGAGATGGAGTCTCGCCAAGTTGCCCAGACTGGTCTTGAACCTGTGGGCTCAGACAATAGTCTCACTTTGACCTCCCAAAATACTGGAGTTATAGGCATGAGCCACCGCGCCTGGAATGGTGGATGATTTTTGAGATGTGCTGTTGGATCCGGTTTGCTAGGATCTAATTGAGAATTTTAGCATCTATGTTCATCAAGAATATTGGCCTGTAGTTATCTTTCTTTGTTGACTCTTACCCAGTTTGGGCATCAGTGTGGTGTTAGCTTCATACAATGATTTAAGGAGTTTCATCTTTCTCGATTTCCTGGAATTCTTTCAATAGAATTGGTATCTGCTCCCCCTTGTATGCTTTGCAGAATTCTGCTGGAAAGCCATCTGGTCCAGGGCTTTTTTTTTTTTTTTAGGTAGTTTTGTGATGACATAATCGATTTCCTGGGTTGTTATTGGTCTATTTAAGGTATCGAATTTCTTCTTGTTTCAACCTGGGGAGGTTGTGTGATGTCAGAAAGTCCTCCATTTCATTTAGATTTTCACGTTTGTTTCCATACAAGTGTACATAGTAATCTCTATTAATATTTTGTATTTCTTCAGGCTCAGTTTTGACTTGATCTTTTGCATTTCTAATTGTGGTTTACTTGGACTTTTTCTCTCCTTTTCTTGATCAGTCTAGCTAGAGGTCCATCAATCTAGTTTATCCTTTAAAAACTAGCTTTTTATTTCAATCATTTTTTAAATTATATTTTTGTCTTCTATGTCCCAAATTTGGACTTTTATTTTTGTGATCTGGAGTCTTCTGCTGAAGGTGGGATTTTGGTGGTCTTGTTTTTCCAGCTTCCTTATGTGATTTGTTAGACTGTAACTTGTGATCCTTCCGTTTTTTTCATGTGTGTTGATAGAGATATAAATTCACTTCTTAGTATTGTTTTCATAGCATCCCAGAGATTTTTGTAAGATGAATCTTCGTTATCATTTGTTTCCAAAAATCTTTAAATTTGTTTTGATTTCTGTGTTGACCCAGGAGTTGTTCAGCATCATGCTGTTTAGTGTCTATGTCTTTGTGAGTTTGGGGGAACTTTGTTGATGTTGATATTTATTTTTATTCCACTGTGGTCTCAGAAGGTGCACAACAGTATTTTGATCTTATGAAATATGCTTATGCTTGATTTTTGGCCAAGGATGTAGTTGATTTTAGAGTATGTTCCATGTGGTGATGAGCAGAATTTATATTCCAAGGTTTTGGGGTGGAGTATTCTGTGGTATCAAGTTCATTTGGTCCAATGTCATGTTGAGTTTCTGGATCTCCTTGTTGATTTTTTTGTCCTAATTATCTATCTAGGGTGTGACTAGGGTATTTAAGGCCCCAGCTAGGATAGTGTTCGAGTCAATATCTTTCTTTATTTTGCCTAGAATCTGCTTTATGAACGTTGGTGCTCCTGTGCTGTGTGTATATACATTTAGGATGGGTATTTCTTGCTGATGGATTGAACCTTTTATCATTATGTAGTGACCTTCAGTATCTTTTTAAAATTTTGGTATCTTAAAGGGTATTTTGGCTGATGTTAACTTTGCAACTCTTGCTTCTTTCATGTTCTACTTGCCTGAAAATTTGAAAGCAGCTGAACATTTTTATCCCAGGGATCATTCTATGCTCTCTGGCCCAACACCCTGTTTCTCTTTCTGAAGGAGCTGCAAACCACAAGTGTCTAGTTGCAAGCTGAACAAATGCACTGGGAGCAGCTGAATTTTCACCATTGAGCTTATTCTGTTTTGCTCTTCAGAAATTCATTTCTACTTATCTGTGCATAGTCCTTAATAAAAAAATGTTTTACACATTTTATTTAGAATGTTACCTGTTTTCTAGCAGAATGTTTCAGGCTTTTTGATATACTTGTGGACTACAGGTGGGAAGTGATAAATATTCGTTGATTAAGTACAAAGTTATAATATTAAAAATATTCACGATTGACACAAAATATACCATCAAAAAATAAAAATTTAACAAATATCTCTAATGATAATAACGGGTACAAAATTGTACATATAGAAAGTATAGTGTGGGTTTCATAAAGTATATGGGATGAATGTCACAGTTGTGGTCTGAAATTCATGATTTTTATTCAGAGGGGTAAGAAGCATGGTCCTATTTCCACCTCACATCACTCTAATATCAAACCAGATGCAAATGTCAGCATTTAGTAAACTCAAGTTTTGACTTCAAGCCCAATATACACAATGGTGCAGACAAAAAATCTTTTGGTTTATTGAAGAATCTGTTGAGCATAATCCAGCAAGTATAGTTACTGTAATTGAGCTGATGGACATTTCACATTGCATAAGACCTCTTACCAACAGGGTCATCCCCATAACTATATCTATGAATCTTTGAAAATCAGTGTAGAACAGGAAACAGAGTGCTCTTCCAAGTGAAGCTGTCTTGCCCATGTTTTCCCCCAAGCTGGGTTATTTATCTCAAAGTGTTCACTAGCCTGATGGCTAGAAGATGCATGGAAAGCAGAAATTATGAGTGCTCTTTCAGAATTTTGCCATACCTAGATCCTGGGGTGGGTAATGCTATTAAGATGCCATTTGTGCCAACCAAGTGTGTGAAGGCATTGAAGGCTTTGAGAAAAATGCTTTGTGGAGATGACTTTCTCATCTTTACAAAGGCACAGTTCAGAAAAGATAATTTGTTACTATTGTTGATAATCACTAATAGACAGATCATTGGATAACAACAAGTGACAAAATTGGCAAAGTTCTCTGTTTTTGGTATATCATGTCTGAATGTCACATAAATGGTAAGGCAGCAGCTAAAGCAGTAAAAGAAAACAAAGCAGCTCAGCAGTGCCAGGATCACACGGGTGGCCTTGGTCTCAGGAGAGGGCTGTGTACAGGGTTGGTCCTGTGCACATACTGGACCCTCTTGCTGTGTGTGAGGAGGTGCCTCGTCATGTACACGCCGGTGAAGATCATGAGCAACACGCACAGGAAGTCTCGGAGGATAGTGGCCCCAAGAAACAAGGCTCCCTGCCGTTTATCCCTCTCTCTGGCGGTGCAGCAGGTCAGCGAATACACTGGCCTAAGGTCACTGGCGTTGAAGGGGCCGTCGACACTGATGATGATCCGGCTGTAGATCAGCATGTCGACGACCCAGAACAAGAAGGAATAGAAAATGTACGTGGGGAGTCTGGGACTGAGCCTCGCCCACCCAGAGTTGCTGGGCATGATGGTGAGGGCCTCATGAATAGACTCAAGAATAACGTCGTGCAGAGGGAAAACCCTCGGGTGACTCTGCCTAGGTAGAGCACCGCCTTGCAACCAACGCCATCCAGGAAATTTTTTATTCCGAAGGAGTTCATGATTTCTGGAGTCACATGGAAAATTATGGTCATGGTATTAGCTAAAATTAGATGGGTGAATATTAAATCTATAGGCTTCTTCATGTGGGGCTGAAATATGAAGGTGTGTATGTGTGCTATGAGTAGCAATGTATTTTCGATAACACCGATCCCAAGCAAAGGAAGAAAGAAGATTCCCAAAATGTTCTCATTTGAAATCAGTGGTCTCATGGGCTTCTTCTAGTTTGCAGGGACTCTAGCACAGCTTAAAAAGGAACACAATGGTTTGTAAGTTTTACAGAAATAACCGGACTCCTAGAAAAGTATATGAGGTGTGGTCACTCTCTTCAACAGGATGTGCAAATGCTCTGCAAGAATGTTCAGGAAATTAAGAATTAAGTCTAGAGGCACATGTCAAGGATTACCGAAGCCACTTCAGGGGAATATTGGGGTTAAGATAAAGCACAGCAGATTTCCGAAAAACATGACCATATATTATTTTCTGAGCAGTAAGTTGAGTTTCCTGTGGGTGGGTTTGTCCTCCTGCCTTGCTTGGATCCCTAACAGCAATGCATCTAGGGGGCATCTCAGCCTATGCAAGGATGATTGACCAAGGGAGGAAACTGGAATCCTTCAGACAACTTCTAGAACTGCAGGTGAGCTACTCCACTGCAAGCACCATCAAGGCCAATACAGGACCCCAGCCATTCCCCAGCCAACTGTCGCAAGACCACACTGGCAAGAAAGAGTACAGCAGAGACACACAAAACCAGGTTCAGAGTCACATATTGCATGAATCCGTCTGTGTTTAATATCTAGGTATCACAAATCCAGAGAAAGAGAAGGCAGGCAGGTTGTACCCGTGGGTTAGGAAAAAACATGGACTGAGAATGAGCACTTGATGGGTAGAGGGTTTCCTTTGGGATGTTTAGAACTTGACAGGAGCCATGGTTGTAAGATGTTGTGAATGTATTAAATGCCACTGAATAGTGCACATTAAAATGATGAATTTTATGTTTTGTTAATTTTATCTAATGAAATTTGTCCATATGCCTAGTAGTATAAATAACTGTAAACTCTATGCAACAAAATATATGCAAGAAGAGTATATCCTAAACAGCATGAAGTTACATAATTCAAACTTAAAGGCATTAAGCCTTTAGATATTCCTGAGTCTTGGAAGAATGTATTTATGGAACTTTAATTACATAACATGCAGCTACAACTTTTGCCTTTTTATTCTTGTAAATAAGTTAAGATCAATGACACCAGAGATAAGCTCTCCCTCAGCGCGCTACTCCTCTCACAAGAGTAATTAGCTTCCTTAGAACGTAGCAATCTGTAGCCTACTAAACTACTGGGGGATATCCACCTGGTCATGTTTGGAAAATAGTATAATCCTGCTGGAACTTTTCCATCTTTTCTCTATAAATGAAACTTTAGCTCCTCCACTTTGAAGCACCAACCTTATTCACTTAGGGTCAGTGCTTCTCAGAATGGCCATCCATGAGCGTTGTACTCAAATAAACTCAATACTTAAACTTGTATTTTCTGAATCTCGCTACTTAAGCTTTACATTCTGGTGACCACACCAAGACTGAAGTGAACATACAGTGGTACTCATCACCTGTCTATTGACCAGAGCCTTGATATCGGCATGAATGGCTCTCGTGCATTTGCAGGAGTCAGAAGAAAACTCCGATAAAGCTCCAACAAGGAATTTCCAATAATATCCAAGTCTCCTGTGATTGATTGAGGGGTCAGATTTTATCTGAGCAACACACATTTTTAACTCCATATGGTTGAAATAGATGCTCTAATGTAAGTTAAAAGTTTAATTTGTTATTTTTAGGAACTCTACTAATCACAGATTTGTGATTTTTCTTTTTTTCTGAAGTCAAAATTTGTTTGAAATTATTCATTAAAGTTTTTACAAAATTTTTTCTCATTTAAAATTTTGGTCAGGGAGAAAACAAATTTGAAAAGGGGAGGCGAATTTATGTGGGTTAGGAGTTTTAAATGATCTTAAAAACTTGCCAGATTCTGAAGCTAAGTTCAGTCGACTAATCTAAACTTTCTACTGAAGTGAATAAACTTATAAAAGGTTCTAAGAGGGTAAGTCCTGAAGACAAAAAAAAACAAACCTGTTTCTATCAGCAGAAACGTTCCTGAGGCAACCAAGTTTTGGGGAACATATAGCTTATGACGTGAAAGGGTCTCACAGGGAACATCCAGGGAATCTCGTTTCCTCCAATGGGCACTCATAAATGCTGGTTGCCCCTTGACTTAATTGGCCAAATTTCTTGGGGTCACCAAGACATGAAGAGGGAAAACACTATCAAGCGTGACAACTTAGGAGCCAAGCACATAAGCCGGATATCCATTCCAAAACACTTCCCACAAGGTCTTTGATCATTCATGAAGGAAAATCAAATTAGAGACAATTGTATGTCTAAAACCAAATCTCCTCATCTCTACAATAAATCAAAAAAATCAGCCGGGCGTGGCAGCGCATGCCTGTAATTCCAGCTACTGGGAAGGCTGAGGTGGAAGGATCACCGGAGCCCA